>NW_010536831.1:2528-13213 GCF_000687285.1 Phaethon lepturus | reverse complement strand
TTCCCCCCCCCCCCCCCCCCCCCCCCCCCGCCCTTCACTGGGTTCAATTCTTGATACAGCACAGGGAGGTAAAGACTACTTCTCAAGACCTTTCCTTTTAATGAGTAGTGGACTGCTGCTTCTACTGCAGCCACAGTTTTGATGCTCTTGCTTGCAGCCTGGAGTGCACAGTGTTAAAAATCAGCAGTTCTGCCAATATTTATTAACTGAATAGTCTGAGAATAGTCTAAAATTTGAACTCATGTCCATGTTCTGCATGTGTTTAAAATGAGATCTACAAAAATACACATTTGTGCTTTGGAAGCTTTAGCATAAATTTTTTTATCTTAAAACTAATGAAAAACTATGTTTGATTTCTAAATTATTTACATCTTTTGAAATATTTTTTACACCACAAAACAAACAGCATTTTATTAGGAGGGAGAAAGCAGTACAAATTGTAATGCTATTATTACAAATTATAACCTGGAAACTTTTTTAAAAAGCGACAAGTTCATCCTAGAAGTAAGTAGCACAATATATGGACTTACCATAAAATTTAGATCAATTTAATAAAGTTGGTGACTATGCGTATAAACACCAGTTTATAAAAAAGGATGTTGATCAAGTGCCACAAGGGTTTTTGTGTAAAGCTTGACAAAACATTACATGATAACATCTCTAAGATGGCAGAGAAACATGTCTAAGATGGCACCAACTATACAGAACATGCTTATTTTCTTGCATTATATGACCAATTTTAAGGGCGTTTGACTCCTACCCTGATTTTAAATGGAAAAGAATGGGTGGTACTCTTAGAGTTTCTGTAGTAAGTAAAGGTTTTTTTAAATGGTGCAGGGTGTTTTTTACTGTATCCAATTATTAAGGTTTACTTGTAATACTGTGCATGTTCTCTTTAGAACTATGGTTCAGAGAGCTGAAGAATATTGATAGAATTGGAGCAAGTTTATGCTAGCTGAGTGGGAAGTTTTTATGCTTACTTATCAACCTATTCTTACTCCACTGGTGACTAGATTACCCCTCTATCTGAGAAACAATTGCGTGAAGTGTTAGTGAATGTGTTGTATCAGTTACAAGACTTGACAAATACATATTCAGTATTAGAAACTAGTTTCAGCAGTACATTTTCTGTCACAAAATCTTATTTCCAAAGAGCACGTATTCATCTGTGGATTATGTAGCCTTTTTGAAAACATTTTTCTGTAGGATTCAGAGAAGCTTAAGTGATGAATAAAAATACTTCTTGCCACACAGTCTTAATTTCGCTGGAAAGGAAACACCATGCCTCTTGTAGCCAACTCAGTGATTCACAGTGAAACTGGTAGATCAAGAGGTCTGTTTTTCTTGCCTTAGTGTTAGTTGTTTTCTGATGGGAGCCTGAGACTCTTGCACTTTAACTCATCCAGTGTTTTCCAGTGTTTGTAATTATTAGCCAAGTGTTGCATTAAAACAGGCAGATGCGCAAATGCTGAAATGAAGAGGAACAGCCGTTGTACTATGATACAGAACAGACAGAAGAACAGCCCAGCTTCATCTGAAATTGGCATTCTCCTACTCTTTTGTTCCTTCAGCTGTAAACTAATGCTAAAAGGGGAAAAGTTTTTTTCTGTCTGTTTCTCTTTCAAGCAAATCCCTTTCTTAATGTATGACAACTCTACTAAGTTACGCTAACAGGTAACCCCTGCGGTCTCAGTTTCTGCTACTCAGAAGAAATACATTGCTAATGGAAAAAGACCTAGATGAAGAAAAGCTTAGTTTTAAGCCATTACTCCTTCCTTCTTTACACAGATTGTCTGGTAAGTGCTCAGCTTTCATAAAGCTGGTGGTGTGTGCAGTGAAATGGGCTTCAGTAGCATCATTGCTTAGATCCCATGCTGTACTGCTTATATATTGGGTACTGCCCCTGAAAAAAAAGGACTCAAGGCAAGTTTGAGGTTATTCATTTTAGTCTGTAGAAATCTCTGCCTCAGAACAAGGGGGAAAAAAAAAGCAGAAGTACTTACCATCCCACGCATTGAACATATCTGTTATAAAATAATCAATGAAGGAAATTTGAGACTTGGGGATGCTGCAGGTGTTTCTATCAAATACTGGCATTACAACAGGCAGACCCTGTCTCTTCTCTTCATCAGTCTAAGAAAACAAAACTCCAGTTAGTCCCTAGAGCTTTGCTGGCTTTCATGCTGGAGTAACAAAGGCCAGGGGATTAGACGAAATGCAGTAGGAGATTTGAGACAAACCTTAGAAGCCCTGAGGTGAGATGCCTTAGTTTCATGTGCTTTATTTCATCTGGAACAGGGACTGAAATCAACATCTTTTCCCTTTCACAAGTATGCTGTTAACTGTAGTGCTGTGATTGGTCTTAACTCCGACGAGACAGAACGTTCTAGTCTGGTGATTAGGGCACACCAGCTAAAAATGGAAAATGTGGTTGCAGAGTCCTTTAGCAGAGGACAGGTTTGATCTCTCCACATCTCTAGTGGCTCTTTCAAACCATTTGTCTTCTAAGTAAGAGGGATGTTGCTGTTGCAACTTTCTCTGATTCTATTGGATTATAAGATGAATAGAAGTAAGGGTATGCCCCCTTTAACTTTGTGCCCACAACTGGAAGAGGGCTGCTTTTGTTGTGCTCAGTGTGATGGAGGCGCCAATCATCTCAGTAGTCTTAAAATGTTTTTTTCTAATTAAATTCTAAGTAGTATAGGCAGCACCTAATGCTGGTATTGGCAGCAGCCCAGCCCCCCAAATTACCAGGTGAGGAGAATGAAGAGCAGAACAGTTCTCAGCAGCTCACATTGATGCAGGTAGGATAGTACCTGAGATATAGACTGGCAATTTAAAGCTAGTACATGATACCTTGACTGCTAGGGAGGTAAAACCGAAATGATCCTTGATCTTACCTAGGAAGTCATCAAATTTCTGCGCTATGATTAAAATGAAATCAAGCATTAACAACTATTTTCTTTCAGTAATAACTGTTACATATATGATCTGGATTTGGATGGTAGGCGTGGCAGCTTTTCTGTCTCTCCAGTTGTAGCTTCTGATTTCCACACCATTAGTGGCAAACAAAAGGTAAGAATCTATCAGTTGTTCACGGAGAGGAGTGTTTCACTTTCAGGAAGGTGGTGTATTTGTGGTAGAAAAACTGAGTATTAAGAAAGGAAATTGAGCTTCCAGTTCTGTCCAGAGAGATCCCATGTGATAAGCATTAACACTGCCCACATGCCTGCAGTACTGGCCTGCTACGTCATCTGCCTACCGACAATAGTTCGGGTGCCATCTCAGAAGAGAAGGGGCCAGCCTCATGATTCAGTTGAGGGCTTTGTCAGGCATGGATCTTCATGCTGTCTTTCAGGGAAGGTGTTGGGACTAGAAGCTAGAATCGTGACAGTCTTGAATTTCAGCCAATTAAATTGACTAAGGTTAGCCAAATCATTTTGCTTTGGCCAGAGAAAACTGAAAGTGTAAAACCTTCTTTCCACCATTCGGTACCACAAGCTTCATGGTAAGAAAACTAGCTAACTTTGACTGGGGTGGATTTTTCAGCATGAAAGTGAGGGACCAGTTCTGACTGGGGACAAAAAGTGTACTTCTGGACTCTGTGGTGATGCCAGGCAGACCTCGTGTGGAACAGCACACCAGCTGACGTGTGCTTTCTTACATAACATAATAGTCAAATTATAAAAATACACATACCTGTGCAAAATACTCCTCTGAAATCCTCCCTGCCCATTCGATGCATAGCTCTAGGGGGCGACATGGATTTGCTACATCCGCACATTTGATCATCATGCGCTTGATCAGTGTCTGGTTATCTGGGAAATTCTTTATATTGGCTGTACATTCACAGTCGCTGCCTTCGCTCTGCAAAAGAGAGGTGGTTACAGGGGCCAGTAGCCAGCATCCCCGCTAGCAGGCGTGAGGGCATCCTTACCAGCTCTGTTGCACTTGGGCAGTAAGCAGGCACCCAGCCTGACACCTTCTGATTTCACGCAGCCACCAGGAATTTGGAGGAGGAAGTGATGTCTGATAACTGCAGCCTCGCTAAGGAACTAATGGTAGCCCTGTTACATATGACAGTGATGGAGATTCTCACAATTAGTAGTAAAGTTTATGGGGTGGGGATGGTAGGGAGCTGCTTCATTTAGGTGAGTGTCCAGAGTTTGGTTTTTATTCCTAGGTGGGAAAACTGAGGCAGGCACAGGGGGGTGAACTGACTTGCATAACTGACTGTTTCTTTTACAGGCAGAAAAGCAGGTCTGTGCCATTCAGTTCCAGTACGTTTGCAAATAAAACTGCCTTCTTTGTGCCAGATTTTGCACCCTTGGCCTGGAATACTTTTTGGTCTTAGTTACCAGCTGGAATGAAAACTCAGATAGTCTATGAGATTAACGGTAGGAAAGTGCAGCAGTGGTGGACTGACTGCAGAAAATCTGTGCTTGCTAGGCAGTAAAATACCAAACTGCTTTTTGACCGCTCTGGAGAGCGGTCAGAGGGGGCACAGTGATCGTTAACAAGTCTGCTGTGGCATCATCTTCTGAGTCTTGAACAGTTTAGAAGGGCACAGGTGTATTATGTTCCTTATTGAGTGATAAAAAGCCTCCACCTCAGCTTACCATAGCATTAACACTATTTTCAAAATAATACATTTGTGTAATTATGGCCTCCCTTCACTGCTAAATTCAAGTCTGGAATCAAAAAGTGAAACATTAAAAACTTTTTACCACCACGGCTAAATTAATGTCTTTGTGGTTTATGGGGAGATATTTTGCAATGACTCTTGCCAATTCAGACATTAATCTTCTAACTTTATGTTTAGCAGTTGTGTTTTTTTTTTTTTTTCCCAGCATGGGCAGCCCAGCAAAGAGCTGCCAAATTAGCCCTGCTCCTTAACTGCTGTTCAAGATAAAAATAGGAAGAGGCACCATTAACAATAAGGAACAGAACAACCTAATACTGGGGAAAAAAACAAGTCTGTATTACAAGTGGTTCTGTGCTCCACTTCTTTTATTGCTCTCTAACTCTTGTACATTTTAAAATAGCCTCTGCTATAAACCAGTAAGATAAAGGAGAGCGAGTCAAAGAAAATGTTTTCTGTAGGTTAGAAAGGCTGATTGCAGTACAATGTACGGAGAGCATTTAAAAGCTCTTTAGTAAGTAAGTAAGTGCTGGAAGAAAGGCATTCATGGGATAAAAGGAAGATTCCCAGAAACGTGTTTAGCACTTGGAAATACTGTGGTTTCAGTGAGGCTTTTGACTCTCAATCCTACAGGCCAGTGTGGGGATGCCAGAAAACTAATGAGATCTTAAAAGGGTGGAGATGGAGGAAACATTTCAGAAAAACACTTAAGCTGTCAGAGGGAGAAATGAAGCACCGTGAGAAGCCACATTTGCCAGTGACACCTCAGAGGGCTTTTTTAGAAATTGGTGGAGCAAGCTGCTATCTGGCCCACATGTAAGTACAGAAAAACCTGAGAGGGGTTAGTTCCACACCGCCCACCGAAGTGGACCTACCTCTCCTCTGGGCTTTGATCTAAACTAGGATCCCCAACTGTCCTGGCTTAGCTCATGCCATGAGAGCAAACCCATGAAACACGGTGCCAGGCGCTGTCCTGGGAGCGCAGTGCAGAGACAGTGATAGGGGCCCCCAGCGGTGCCCAAACCACGTCCCTCTGTGCCTTGGGACTTCTGGCACTGAAGATGATCTGGCTAATTCAGACCTAGTGCCGTGTCCAGTGAGCACTCCAGAGCTTGGAAGCGCTGGGGAGTACAGTGAAAAGCATTCACAGATCCTGTGAAGTTCAGCAGCGTTTGTGATTTCCAGCTCAAACTGTTGGGAGAACAGACCTCAGCGGTCCCTAGAAGCAGGTCAGTTCAACTGATGTAATACTGTCCCTAAAGTCACAAACCCTACCGGCCCTGACTGGTTTCTGCACCCATGACAGTCTGCAGTGCAAAAAGTCCAGTTGTGGACAACTGGCAGAAGTTACTTTTTTTTATTTTTAATATCACTGACCTTCAAGATTTTTTTCCCCAATGTTTCTAACAAAGCACTATTTTTGCTAAGCTGTGATAAGATGGTCTTTGCTTAGGTGAGTAACGCTGCCCTGGAGAACCCTGTTGGGCACTGAGTGCTCAACCTCAGGAGGCAACAAGGGAAGGTAAAGAGGAGGCTGGGAACCTCGGAGGTGGCTTGTGAAATAGAACCTGGCTGGTGATGGAGCAGTAGGGTGTATAACTGACAGGAATAAAGGCCCGGACATCTCTTGGTACCATCAGGGATGGGGATGGGGTGGAGAGGTTTCATGAAGCAATGGAGTTATTCCTTGTGGATTGAAGGCTCCAGATTACATAGACACAAAACCATCAGGGCAGGTTCCTCAGTTACCATCCCCAGCATTAGGCGTATCCCACTGTTTGGAGGCAGGACTGAAGGCACAAGTGCCAAACCTGGCTCCACACACAGAATTTTGCATGTACAAAAAAGCACCCATCCGTATGCTTTGTGAACATCAGATGGCTTTGAAACCAAGACTTATAAAACAAAAGTGTTTAAATGAGCTAAGGGCAGAGCCCGACATAGAAAACAAGAAAATAAAATTATTTTTTTACACTTTTAGGTGTGAGGTCACAAATCCAATTGTGTGGGGCATTACCACAGTGCAAATTAATAAAATGTGAATGAAAATGGTACTTAAAGTTACCATCTTGGAAGAACTTCACTGAAATGTCTGAAGGCATAAAGTCCTGGAAGCACTTACATGTGAGCTGATCTCCTCAGATGCCATTGGCTTGTTGATGCTGTTCACAAATTTGTTCACGTGCTCAAAGTGCTTTGTCATCTCTGTTGCCAAAACCATATCAATAATGGCCTGTCGCAACGTCCAGTAGTGATTTCTAGGAAAGAAAAGCAGTTCTTACTCACAAGCCTGCCAGACTGACCTCTGTCCTTTCCTTGTCCCTGCCCAGGCAGCACTGGAAAAAAACTGTTTGGGGGCTCATCCACATGAGCTGGCACCTTCAGAGTTATGAATGGTCTAGGGTTGGAGGCATGGACCAGATCATGCTTCTCCAGGTTCCTCCAACTCTTGAGTTCCTGTATTGCCTTTTTTTTCTGTTATTTTTACTTAATGAAAACAAATGCCCTAAATTCAATAAAAATTTACAATTCAATTTCATAATGCTGTAACACTAAGACACCTTCTCCAGGAATGGAACCAACACATTTCCATCTCACTGTATTTTAGCTTGGCACTTGGATCTCAGGTTTTTCAAAAACCAATAGTGTTACGGGGGGTAGACCAACTCATTACCTGTTTGGGGTCAGGCCCTTTCAGATCCCTTTCTCTCCCACCCTGTCATTGCAAAAGCTAGGCTGTTGCAATAGGAACTCCCAGGCTACGTGCTCAGCAGCAGAGTGCCTCCAACTCTCCCAGAGCTTCAGCTTCCTCAGCTACCATCCAGTAGCTACCCCTTTCCACCCCATGTGAATGTAGTAGTGCCAGGAAGGATAGGGCCGTGTGTAGACACAGCACACAGTGTCTGTTTGGGTGGAAACATTTCGTCCAAAAAAATAGATTTCCAGGCTCCTGCAACAAAAAGGCAGTGAGGTCAAGATGCAGCCTTGAGGCTGCCAATTAGACCATGCCAATACAATCCATAAAAGATTATCAAACATCTCTATATGCTTCCAAAAAATACAAATTAGAGGACAGAGGGACAATTAAAGCCTTTTTAAAACTCATGTCTACATAGGATTCTGAAAGAGGTTAAATATTTGTCTGTATTCAAATTATATATTCTGTTTTAGAGGGTAGGCTCTCAATCTGCCCCAAACTAAAATCCCCAAACAAGCAATCTACACATGCACATTCCCCTTCTCCAGCACACTCACCTATCAATATTCTTGAAAATGTTGCATTTGCTGTCTTTAGTTGTAAGCTGAAACGCCAGTGCTGTGTGATGACTCTCTAATACAGCTGTATCGTTGTAAAGGACAGCTAATTCACTGCCTGCATTGCACAGGAAAGAGTTCGTCCGTCCAGGGTGGTCTACATCATGGATGGTGGCAGCTATTAATGCAGCCACCTCATCTAAATGGTCAAGGCTTCCCTACAGTAAGAGAGAAAAAGTACAACATGGCACAAAAAATGACAGTAAATAATTTCTGATCATTTCCAGGTACCCACAAATATGCAAGTGTAAGCTTAAGTGCAGGGATTCTACCTCCTTGCAATTGTTTTCCACTCACTGCCCCCACAGGTTACCTACTCCAAAACTCCCCCTCCCACCCCTACCCAAATCCTCTTGTCCTTAATGTCCTTTTACTGTGCTGTCACCTAAGCACTATCTTTGCATTAAATCCTATAATGGTGGATGGATCCTCTAGTGGTATCCTTCCACTTTGTGTGCTTGCCTGACTGACTCCGTACTGACTCTGCTGCTACACAGCTTGTGTGTTTTAGGATATGATGGGTTAGAGTATTTCAGCTGGAAGGGACCTATAACGATCATCTAGTCCAACTGCCTGACCACTTCAGGGCTGACCGAAAGTTAAAGCATGTTGTTAAGGGCATTGTCCCAATACCCCTTAAACACTGACAGGTTTTGGGCATCGACCACCTCTCCAGGAAGCCTGTTCCAGTGTTTGGCCACCCTCTTGGCAAAGAAGGGCTTCCTTATGTCCAGTCTGAACCTTCCCAGCGCAGCTTTGAACCATTCCCACACATCCTATTGCTGGATACTCAGAAGAAGAGATCAACACTTCCTGCTCCTTTATTAAGAGCTGTTACTAATAGCCAGTTACTAAGCAATAGAAAAGAGCCAGTTTTTTACCCCCTTTTGTTGCTATTAAAAATATAAATTCCTCACTCATATAAACAAGTTTAGAGAAACTGTGTGGGCCTGCAGGCATCACAGGAAAAGACTTCACAGGCAGAACACCTTTATGAAGCCAGGACCATTATTTAAGTAAACATCAGACTTTTGAGTGACACACATGAAATAAAGCGCACATAAAGCACACCGAAGTCCTAGCCCAAAGGACTGCTTGGTGATGGCTATACCTTAACTTTCTCCTTCCCAAGAAAGAAGGCAGTAGCATGTAGGACATCTGCCGCGTGCGTGGAGTTGTGATATGAGTTGGAGGAGTGGTAGTTGGCTTCAATCACCTGCAGCCACGCTCGCAGCGTTGCTTCCGAACAGTTTAAAAACTCGGAGACCCTGAACCGGGCAAAAACTTTTAAGCCCAAATACACTAACGGCCTGAAAAACAATAGAAGAAAAAAGCACCACTATGAAATAGGAACTTCTGACTTTCTGAAGAGCGATGGTTTTGGCAAAGAAACCAACAAGACCTTAAAAGTAAAAGGGGAGGGGGAAATGTTAAACATTTTTAAATTGCACATCTATAACCTCTCAAAAGCCTGGCGAAGTTACTAATTATTACATCTAACATCCTTTCAGTCATTATTTCAATATGTTTTGTAGAAATGGTGCCGTTCCACCAGACTTTCACCAATTCTTGTGGCTTCAGAAAAAATTCTTAAAAGCTCAGGTCTTTTGTGTTTTTAGTATCTGGTGATCAATCAAAAATACATTTTTTTCGTGAGGAGAAAAAGCAGGCTTTGAACATGACATGGGCACATCCCAAAGTCTAAAAAGCCCTAAGACAAAAGAAGTAAAATTTTACTGTTTCAAATAATCTTGTGACTTCAGGGCATCCAGATTTCTACTTCTTGACTATTTCAAATTGTCAATGTGCAAAGTATATTGATGCTTCTCAGAGCAGCTCTCCGCATCAGGTTATTTCCTGTGAACTCTTTGAGCTTTAGGAGGACTGGGTCACTTTCTAGAGCTGAGGCAGGAGTCTGCCATCGGTAAACGCCAATTGAATTCCAGATGCGTGCGTGTGCGCGCATGCGCACGTGTGTGCATGTGTAGGGGGTTCATGTCTAAAATGGAACTCCTGAACTCTCACGCAGAAGCCTGCTGCTTTCTTGCTTCAAGTAGTATGGGCTGGACTAAACAGAAGTGGCATGTCCTGAAAACTACTAGCAGTGATCTCTCTGCTGAAGAGGGAATTTGAGGTCTCGTGAACGTAGTGCTGGAGGAGGCCAGTGATGAGCTTGTGTGTGAAACAGTAAGTAGGGTAAAACCTCCGATCTTGTAGGTTCTTAAATCCAAATCCACTCTGTGTTGTCTTTTACTCTGTGTTGCCTGTGACAGAGTCATACCTATGAGTCACATTTTCACTCCTGCAAGATGATCTACAGTGCTCCTGAGCTGAGAAAGGCATAACCAAAAGCCAACATCTGCAAATTAAAACCAGGCAAATGCAAATTCCAAAAATGGCCCTTTTCTTCAAACAGAGTACAAGAGACCTGGTTCTTCAAACAGAGTACAAGAGACCTGGTAATCTTTGAAATTCTTTTGCACCGCGGAATGAAAATCACTTTTCTCTGTGGATGACGTTTATTTTTGTGGTCTACGTGACCTCAAAACTATCGGCATCTTCTTTCATTATAAGCTTTAAAATCTCAGGCTCTTGATCCTATCACTGCTTTATCCTCCATCCCAGTTTTTTATCCCTATAATCAAAACCCACAGTTGCCTTAGAGCTTCTTAAATCATAGGATGATTTAGGTGAGGGAGGGGAGAGGCTTTTTTTTTTTTCTTTCAGA
>NW_010536831.1:0-2497 GCF_000687285.1 Phaethon lepturus | reverse complement strand
CAGCAGGAAAAAGGGGCATCTTGGGACATCCGGCACGTAACAACACCGGACCATGCCGAACAGTGTCACCTGGACGGAGTGGAGAGGATTCAAGCAAGGTAAAAGCTGAATGGGAAACAACCCTGGAGGGCTGCAGATGCTGTCAGGGAAGACAACAGTCTGCACAGGGCTCTCCGTGGCATGTGCACGCATCTTGACTGTGGTGCGTGCCTGGCTTATTAAATGGGACAAGTGGTATCAACAAACACACATTAAAAAGAAAGACAGCTCTTGCAGATTTGCTGTGTCTTGCTTCAGTTATTCCAGAGCAAAGCGCTTTCTGCTACAGCTCCTCAACAACCTTTTTGCTGGCACCCAGGGAAAGGAGTCCAGTACCTTTTGTTTGTAACAGCCTCCAACTCAAAAATATTGAAGTCCCAGCTTTCCTCATTATCCAGGAGCTGTGCGATACAGGGCGGAACATCATTGATGGTGTTTGGCACTGAAAGGTTACTATGGCTCAGGTTCATATCTGTTAAAATGGAATTTGGGAATTACAATATTTCTGGATTATTTCTGCCCCTCCCATGCAGAATTCCATGTAGAAAACAACTCTTACTCAAGAAAAACAACTCTCTTCCTTACATGAAAAAAAACCTCTAATATATGTGGTTTATATTATTACAGATGACTTGTACATAAACCAAGAGAGTCAGCAAACATCTCTTTGAGAGGCAATTTAGTTTTTTCCTAGTCTGATTCTCTACATTTTGAAATGCATTGTTTTATCCTGCTTCAACTTGAAAATGGAGGCAGTCTAGCACTTGTTCTGCAGTCACCTAGACAACCTTTTCTAAAGACATACATCCCACTGCAAATTATCTTGGAGTTTTATGTCACTAGCATCTACAAAAGAAGTCACACATGCAAAGGGAAGTTTAAAATGGTGGCTTACTCTTAGAAAACACATACTCGTTTCCTGACAGTCTTCTTAAGCCATCCTGAAAAAGCAAGTTTATTGCAAATTTTAGGCAGAGTATCCGTGCATCATTAATTGCAAAAAACACTACATGCACTTTCTCTTTAGGTACTATTCCTCGATACTAAAAGCACTGCTCCTATTGTAGCACTATAAGAACCATCCTTGTTTTAAGGTCTTTCAAAACAGACATCAAAGGATCCAATGAACACTAGTATTGAGATCTCCAGAAAGGATACTATTAACTATACAATGTATTGCCCTCTTTGACCCTTTCATCGGCACCTACTGGATTTCATAATTCAAATTAACCACTATGATTTATTTTTCCTTTTCTTGATATTATTTTGAGAAGGATTAGCTCAGTGTATGTTAAAAAAATGAGGTAATCTGTGATGAAATCTAGGCAGTCTAGCAGACAGTGTTGCTTCTGTCACAGGATCAAAGTCAGAACCTGATTAAAGTAACCTCATTCTTGCACTGGACCAGCTGTAGAGCCATCCCTCTAATCCCATTTAAGCTTCTAGGGCTTCTTAAAAGTATCTCCTTGAGACAAATCAGATTGGATGATATTGTTTCTAGTGGCAACCATGTTCACTTATATATGAGGATGAATGCACCCAATGGACTAAGACATGGCCATGTCTTACTACATCTTGGTGCCTACTGTTGGTAGAGAGGCCAAAATATTTAAGTGAGGTGCTGATGAATTATGAGTCCCCTTCCCACTGCTTGTGAAATTTTAGCACAGCAGAGCACTGAACTGTGATGTAGGACACTAGTGGCAGTAATTTCATCTTCAGTAATTTTACTTACAGTCATCAGACCTCCAACAAGATCACTTGTGTGAGGATCTTCATCTTTGGTACCTAGCTGAGGGGAGTAAAGTTCTGTTGTCCGCAGGATTTCCAGAACTCTGTCCAAGGCCTCTGCTACTGTGATGGGGCTGTTTTCCTGGGCAGCATTAATTATGTTAATAACCTGAAAGCAGATTAAGGAGGCAGGTGAGGAAGAGCAAATGGCATTTTTTCTTTTCTTATCACAAGATTTTTATTCTTGGCTTGATTATGCTACTTCCCATTTAGCAAATGCTATGTAATTCCCCCCAACACTTTAAGTACAACTCTGGAAATGTAAGTTTGTGCTCTGATTCCTTGGTATCCATCTGCTATTTATAACTAGCAAACTCCTGGGAAGGGAAAGCAGAAGGGTGTGAAATATCTGAAATAATTGCAGGTGGGTAGACAAAAAACCCTAGCCATGTCCCAGTCTTTCAGCACAGCCAGGGCTGCTCAGAATCAATCATTCAGTCCCTAGAAGAAGCAAACAACAAAAAAACAAAAAAACAAACAGACTCCTGGATGTGACTCAGCTATCCTGACATTGTATGTAAAGCCTTAATTTTCTCAATGTGAAAATGAAGGGCAGAGAGCAGCAACCACTGGGCTGCGGTTGAGGGAGAAGAGGATGGCTCTTCTTTGCCTCCCATCTTGTGTCTCAGCTGCAAGCTGGGAACGCTGCAGTGACACAGCAGCACCA
>NW_010536830.1:0-922 GCF_000687285.1 Phaethon lepturus | reverse complement strand
TTTTCTCACAGACCAAAATTCCATCTGTTAAGCCCTCCACTGCGGTTTACTCAGCTATCTACTTCACACCCAGTGTCCATTCACGGAACAAAACTCCATCTTTAAATCCCTCTATATACACCCTGGCAACAGGGAAGACGGGGTCAGTGCCTCAGCAACTTCATCATCTCGCAACATAATTGGGTGTCCAGGAGGCAGATGAAGGCTCCCCTGACTGAGCCTCCAGGCACAAATACCCTCTGCCTGAACCGCACCTTTTCCTCTGGGGAAGGCAGTCTCCAGAGCTCCAGATGTACATGGCCAGCCTTCTGCCTCAGCATCTCCTCCTTGCCAAGGCCTCTGGTATGCCAAGGGTTGGGGTCCAGCTGGTGCCCCAGAATACCAGCCAACACAAGACGGCCGTGTTTTTTTTTGGGCTCTGGCCATTTACGTGAGGAGCAGGGAAGGTGGAGATGAGGGTCTGGGCTGTCCACAGCTATTACTGTCTCCATATCCCCACTCCTGATGCTCTTTGGAGACATCATCTATTCGAGCCTGCTCCCCCAGCACAGCCACACCCAGAGCTAGAGAAAATCCCTTTGCCAAGAGGCAGAGGGACTGCTGACCTCATCCACTGGCCACCCATAGCCATAAGCTGCAGCAAGGCTGGAGGGACGGATGCCATTGGCTGTGGAACAGCCAGGAATGTCTTCCTCATCTCCAAGGGACAGGGCACACAAGATTGCCCAGTGCAGTGACTCCTACGATCTCCTTCGTCTGAGAACGAGGAAGGGTCCTCTTTTGCACTCAACCTAATCCTCTGCAGAAAGTCACCTTTCTTCCTGAATAGACCGCAAGATTTGCGACCAAAGGAAGGAGGACTCGGAGGCCCAGGCTTGGATGCAGCACAATTTTAATGAGTCCAGAGCAAAAAAGGAGGGGG
>NW_010536829.1:36350-39766 GCF_000687285.1 Phaethon lepturus | reverse complement strand
AACCTAGTGATTCTGTGATTCTGTGAACCCCCTGCAATGAGCATGTATTATTCTTCTTTGGGATCTGCCCATCTGACCAGAAATCTTTGAATCTTCCTTGACCATCTTCTGCCTATAGAATGGTTTGGGTTGGGAGGGACCTTTGAAGATCATCTGGTTCCAACCCCCCTGTCACAGGGTTTTGCAGATAGTGATTAGATACGGAGAAAGCCAATAGCTGAGCAAGAAGTGACGAGCAGAGTTTTATTCTATAGGCTCTACAGAAGCAAGCTCCCAGAGATTGGAAATGTCATCATTGGTCATTTGTGTTCTCAACCAACTCAGTAGTCACATGGTGGCCATAATCACAACTATTTCAGTGTAACTATATAAATAACCTGGTGCAGTAATATTTGCAAAGAGAATTGCCTAAGAAAGTGATGGAAAATCCTACTACAAACATAGAAGAGTATATAAGCAAGAGACCTTTCTTTTCTTGTGCAATATCTATACTGAAGAACTGCTGTTGTCTTCTAAACAGACAGAGATTTCTGTTTTGAGACCTTTGAACATTTACACAGCCCATAGGTAAATTTCAGAATTGTCACCATCAGTCTGTGTATTCAGATTTCAAAATTTTGCAAACTCTCCTAGAGCAAGGTTTTCACTCAAAGGTCAAGCAATGTTTTAAATGACTAAGCACAAGAGAGTTGGTGCTATTTTTTTAGTCTGAACCATCCCTTTTTAGAGGTTAAAGTAATAGAAGCTGATATTTGTTTTTTCTGTGTTAGTGAGTGCTCATCAATAAAGTAATGGGAAGTTCGGATTCTACAAAAAAACAGGTGTTTTGACCAAGTACCATGCAGTGTACCTGTTGGTGTAGTGTTTTGATCCTTTTTGTACTTTTTCATCGCACCTCTATTTTTAGTCTGGGTACAGTCTTGTCTATGTTATGCTCCACTAGGTCCAGGAACATTATGCTGGTGAGTGTGTATTTTTTCCCCGTTTCTATTGTTACCGGTGATAGCAAAATTACAAATAGAACCAAAGAGATTTTAATCGTTATTGTTACAATCAGCAATATAGTGTGATTCTTTTAACTTTTCTGGTTTCACTGTATCAGACTTTCTGATTCTCTTTGTACTTTCAATATTCTCTTCTGCTCTACGCCATTGCCCGGAACAAAGTGATCATGAAGAGCAGAGGGAAGAGACATAACCAACTCACTTTCATTTTCTTCTTAAGTCTATGTACATTCCATAACCTGAAATTTGAGAGTTTGTCTCCTGTGTTTATTTATTATCTTTCTTTCACTCGTTTCAATGCTGTTCAGTGTCAGTCATCTATGGGGAATGTATGTGGATTAAAAAAAAATAATACTGGATTTTAAAATTCCACACTTTGTACAAAGGATTTGCCTTCAAATGTGGTTCCAATACTGAGCATAAATGTAAGAAACTCTCCCATTTTGAAAAGCTGAATTTTAAAACCTCAGAGCTTAAGCCAAGTCAAGAATAATTTTCAGTTTCAGAGGGTCTTCTTGCTTTTTTCCTTTAAAGAAGTAATGGAACTTACAAAAGTTGGGTAAATGTAAATCTCATTAAACAGCACATGAAATGGATGAGTCTCTTTGATTCTGCTGCCCAAAAGATCAACCCACAAAGTTTGTTCTCACTAACTTTCTGCTTTCCAGAAGCTCACTGACAGAAGACAAAGAATAGGGAATGGAGAAATGCAGTATCAGTTGTTCTTAAAAGGCTTTTGAAAGAAACAACCCTTCCCTGCTGTCACTTGCTCTAGCTTTCAGAAATTTAATTTTTATTCCACACTGACAGCTAGAAGAAGCAGCATAGAAATATCTGATCCACACAGATACCGTACAGAAACAAGGTTCAGAGCTTTTGGGAAGCTCCTTCCTCTTTTGAGAGAGCCTGTTGGTACTAAATCAGAAGGGAGAAAAAAGGTTCAGCCTTGGGAACAATGAGAAGACCGCATGTTCTAAAATATTTTTAAAGTCATTTCCCTGCTCAAGTTCATTCCTTCTGCAGGAGATTATAAAAATGTGAGCAAATTAATAACATTTCAGTGTTGTTTTGTTCATCCTCCTGGAAGGTTGTAGGGAGATAATCCTCAGGACCTAATTCTGCTCATTTATATGAAAGGGATCTGAAATTAACACAAAAGAGACCAGGCCAAAAATATACTTTGTTCCTTCCAGATGTGTCTTTATGGTATTTCCTTGTAGGATAGGAGGGCCAACAACTCAAAGAGAGTTTAAGAATCAAATATTGAAATAGTAACTGTCAAAAATGTAGACTTCCTTCAGACAAGAGTAAAATTTATAAAGTGTGACTAGGAAGTCTCTGTATGCCTGATGCACGCCAACTCAGTAATTTAAAACATTGCTTGACCATTGAGTTAAAACCTTGTTCTAGGAGAGTGCAAAATTTTGAAATATTAATACACAGAGCAATGGTGATACTTCTGAAATTTATCTATGGGTTGTGTAAACATTCAAACAGAATTCTCTGTTTAGAAGACAACACCAATTCTAAATTACACACACACAAGATATATGTAACAGAAACATAGGGGTTTTTTGCTAATTAGGAGGCCAAAGTGTCAGAATGGTGCCCTGGGTGACCAGTGTGTTCAGTGCAGTGGAGGTTCCATCGTCACTGATCTGTGGACTGCAATCTGAAGGCAAATAAAATAAAATTACAAGAAGCTGGCTTCCTCGACTAATGAGGTCCACAAATCCAACCTGCTTTGGAGACAAATAGAGATAGGCACTGACATAAAAAGATTTTGGTATGTTATTGCAAACTTGAATTTCCCATATGCTTCATTAGTAGATATTGTAACCTTTTTCCCTCAAGGTATTTTCTATTAAAACTGGGTAGAAATATTTTGGGTCTGGAAGCCATGTGCCTGGAAATGTATCCTAAAATATGCCCTTCCTGCTGGTGACTGGTAAGTCTTGTCTGACTCTCTGCTACAGTGGCCGAAACCTCCCAGAAGTTTTATGGACTTTATCATTTTAAAGTAAGGGAAATTTCAGATAAGCAAAGATATTTTCTCTATTATCATGATTGACATTCATTGTCATTTAGTAATGCAAAACCATAGATGGGAACATATAACCTATGGAATGCAAATTCTCTTGAAATGACAAGCCTTATAGATTCAATGTCTTTTTATAGAGAAGCTTTTGAAATGAAAGCTGTAACTTCAGGCTTCAAAACATTCACACTACCTGTGTTTACAGTAAAGTTCTATATAGCAACTAGATGACTTCAAATAAATCTTTCTATTCTGTGCTATTCATACTTAAAAATTTACTTATATGACAGGACAAAATTACATTGTAGCAAAATGAACTATTATAAATTCTCCTGGAAAGTTATCTACATTTTAAGCAACCTTGACTGATTCCA
>NW_010536829.1:0-36319 GCF_000687285.1 Phaethon lepturus | reverse complement strand
CCTGCTGTATTCCATGTCTGTAAAATGGCAACCACTTTTTGAAATGGAAATCAGCAATAAAGCCAAAACAATTCAAGACATGACAAGTCTTTTCTTATTGTTGCCCATGTGTACTTCCTTAAGTGCCTGGCAAACTAAACCTACTTTGAAATGTAATAGATGTTTCTGATTGCCTTAGAAAAGTCCTTTGTGGTGACTTCTAAAATCAGTTGTGCTGATTTTTCTCTGCTGTATTTTACATTTTCATTGCTTATTCACTTGATGTACATAGGGGGACTAAGTTTGTCTGTCATGGTGTTTCAATGCTGGTTCCAGCTGTAATCCTATAACATCTGTTACAGTACCAATGCTTGCAGATGATTTGTTTCCCACATAGATGCCCTAATGCATTTATACGTTTTATTAGAATCCTGAGTATAAATTTATAATAGTGTTACTTGCTGGTGTAATTTTCTCTTCAGAATTGCTGTTGCTATTAGTAATAAGAAAACGTGTTGGTTCCAGCTTTATAACTATCATATAATGTATTTCTTCTTGTTAATTCCTAATAGGAATTCTTTCTGATGTATGAAAAGACCACGCAATGTACTCAGGATAATTTCTTTTCAGTTGTAAAAAGTCATTGACTAGTCTACAAAGAGGTGTGTTACTGTCCACTGCTGGATGGGATGATATTACAGGGCATTTTGTTGGGCTGAGTTATGATATTATTTGTCAATTGGCTCGATCATTTTGACTGTGAGTCTTTATCTGAGACTCCAGACATCCATTCTACTTCAAACACCATGTAGAATAACATTGTGAGGTCTATTTGTAAAGGTGAGATATTTTGTTTGTATGTATAGTGTTTAAAGCAGTTATGCCAGGTTTTTTGTGCAACTTATTTAATATTTGCCTTCTTGTCTGAAAACTGTTGTTCTTAATCACTGGAAGTCTATCCAACACCTTGTCCAGTTTGCTCAAAGAGGCTAAGTCTATAATGGCATTATATGTATTGTTAAGAAAAATAATAAAGATAAATTATTATAAATATATATGGCACCTATATGCTATTGAAATTTACGACACCTGTAAAATGGATGCTTCAGTTTTCTGAAAGTTATTGGAAAGGTAAAATAATTATACATAGCCTGAGGTTGATCTAAGTCCAACTTCTAAACCTGATTGAGGTACATACATGCCATTGACTTTCACTGAGAATAAAGGTAATATTCCCAAAGGCTATATGTAGGAATCCTAGTCTCCCTAGGACCCACTACAGTGAATGAAGAAGAGAAATCCATCCAAAAAAGAAATCAGAAAAACATTGGTTTGGCTATTACTCTCAGATGCTTTCCAGGAAAACACACTAATACATGAGCTGTAATGATACGTGGAATGTAAGGCTGTCTGGTCTATTCTTAAAATACTAGGACAAGAGTTATGAAAAGTATAAAATTAAACACTTAGATAAACAAACCTTAAAGAAGAGGAGATAGCAAAAGCAATGTCAAAGACCCAAGGTCTCAAGTCACAGACTGATGAACTGGTAAGGGAACCTCTCAGTTGTATCCGTGGAGATGCTCAGCCAGAACACAAGATTGTCACGAGTCTCATGGAAAAGAGCAAACCTATGGGATGTTTGAGGGGGTTTGGAGATTGTCCTTGTTTTGGTTGGGATAGAGCTAATTTTCTTCCTAAAGGATGATACGGTGCTGTGTTTTGGATTTAGTATGAGAATAATGTTGGTAACACACTGATGTTTCAAGTTGTTGCTAGGTAGTTGTAGTGCTTGTATTAAGACAAGGACTTTTCAGATTCCCATACTTTGCCAGCGGGGAGGTGCACAAGAAACTGGGAGGGGGCACGGCCAGTTCAGCTGACCCAGGCTGGCCAAAGGGATATTCCTTACCACATGATGTCATGCTCAGTATATAAAACTGGAGTTGGCCAGGGGGTGGGAATCACTGCTCGGAGATGGGCTATCAATGGTGAGCAATCATTTCATTGTACATCACTTTTTTTTATATTTTATTATCATCATTATTATTATTGTTGTTCTTGTTATTTCATCTTCCTTTGCAGTCCTATTAAACTGTTTTTATCTCAACCCACGAGTCTTTTCAATTCCCCCATTCCACCTGGGGAGAGGGGGCGAGCAAGTGGCTGCGTGTTGCTAAGTTGCCAGCTGGGGCTAAACCACAACAGAGAGATAGCTCTTACAAGATGTTTCTAAGAAGGGCCAAATGCAGAGAACAGAAGGGATGGAGGTAGGTTAGGGAGAAACAAACCTGGGAAAACAGAGGACGGGAGATAATGCCAGGGATCGTGGCTGGTGGGTGAGGAGAGAGCAGTGGGTATTGTCTACCTGGACTCCAGGAAGCATTTAACACTGTTCTGTAAGATCCTTATAGAGAAGTTGTTGATGTATGGGATGGATGAGCACATAGTGAGGTGGGTTGAAAACTGATCACCAGGCCTGTGGCAAATTCAGGTAGTGATCAACAGCACAAAGCCTAACTGGAGGCCAGTAACTATCATTGTACCCCAGCAGTCACAGAATCATCAAATAGTTTGGGTTGGAATGGACCTTTAAAGGTCATCTAGTCCTATCTCCATGCAATGAGCAGGGACATCTTCAACTAGATCAGGTTGCTCAGAGCCCCGTCCAACCTGACCTTGAGTGGTTCCATGGATGGGGCATCTACCATGTCTCTGGGCAACCTGTGCCAGTGTTTCAGCACCCTCATTGGCAAAAATTTCTTCCTTAGATCTATTCTGAAGGTACCTTCTTTCAGTTTAAAACCACTACCCCTTGTCCTATCACTACAGACCCTGCTACAAAGTCTGTCCCCATTTTACTTGTAAGCTCTTTTAAGCACTGGAAAGCCCCAGTAAGGTCTCCCCAGAGCCTTCTCTTCTCTAGACTGAACAACCCCAACTCTCTCAGCCTGTGCTCAGAGGAAAGGTGTTCGATCCCTCTGAGCATTTTTTTTGTGGCCCTCCTCTAGAGCCTCTCCAACAGGTCTATGTCTTTCCAGTGCTGAGGGCTCCAGAACTGGATGCAGTACTCCAGATTGGGTCTCCCCAGAGTGGAGTAGAGGGGCATAATCACCTCCCTTGATCTGCTGGCCACACTTCTTTTGATGCAGCCCAGGAGATGATTGGCCTTCTGGGCTGCGAGAGTACATTGCTGGCTCATGTCCAGTTTTTCCTCAAGCAAAACCCTTAAGTCTTTCTCCTCAGGGCTGCTCTCAAGCCCTTCTTCCCCCAGCCTGTATTGATACTAGGGGCTGCCCCGCTCCAAGTGCAGGACCCTGCACTTGGCCTTACTGAACCTCATGAGGTTCACACAGGCTCATTCTTCGAGCTTGTCCAGGTCGGCATGGCATCCTGTCCCTCAGACATCAACCGCACGACACATCTTGGTGTCCTCTGCAAACTTGTTGAGGGTGCACTCAATCCCACTATGTCATTCATGAAGATATGAAAGAGTGCTGGTCCCAAGACAGACCCCTGAGGGACACCACTTGTCATCGATCTCCATCTGGATACTGACCCATTGACCACTACCCTCTGGATGCCACCATCCAACAAATTTCTCATCTACCCCATGTCAGTACTGGGTCCAGTCCTGTTTTACATCTTCATGAATGACATGGATGATGGGGCAGACTGTACCTTCAGAAAATTTGCACATTACATAAAAACCACAAGGAGTGGCTGATCATGCCAGAGGGTCATGCTGCTATCCAAGGAGACCTGGACAAGCTGGAAAAATGGGTTGACAGGAACCTTAATAAGGGGAAGTGCAAATTCCTGCACTTGGGGGGCAACAACCCCAGGCACCAGTATGTGCTGAGGGTCACCCAGCTGGAAAGCAGCTAATATTAATTAAGCAGCTCATTAAGCTTCTAATATTAATTGATATTACATAGTGAAAAATCTTATCTGCCCTATGTTAAATCCCATTACACAAAACACTGATGCTTTTGATCTTTGACAGCAACATATTCTGTATACATGTGTTTATTCTAGGATTAAGTTTTACTATTTATCTGAATGTTCTTACTGAATTCTCAACAAATCTGAGAAATTTAGACTTTCAATTAAGATATCCTTGCCCATATGCTGGGGGACACAGTAGCCTTACAGAAAAGGACCTAAGGGTCCTGGGGGACACCAGGTTGAACATGAGCCAGCATTGGGCCCTTACTGCAAAGAAGACCAATGGTATCTTGGGCCGCACTAGGCAAGGCACTGACAGCAGGTCAAGGGATGTGATCCTTCCTTTCTTACTCAGCACTAGTGAGACCACAGCTGAAGAACTGTGTCCAGCTCTGGGGTCCCCAGTAGGCGAGAGTCATGGACATATAGCAGAGAATCATAGAATCATAGAATGAGAGAATCCTAGAATCTTTGGGTTGGAAGGGACCTTTAAGGTCATCTAATCCAACCCCCCTGCAATGAGCAGGGACATCTTCAACTAGATCAGGTTGCTTAGAGCCCCGTCCAACCTGACCTGGAATGTTTCCAGGGGTGGGGCATCTACCACCTCTCGGGCCTACCTGTGCCAGTGTTTCAGCACCCTCAATGTCAAAAATTTCTTCCTTAGATCTAGTGGAAATTTACCCTCTTTTAGTTTAAAACCATTACCCCTTGTCCTATCGCAGCAGGTCCTGCTAAAAAGTCTGTCCCCATGTTTCTTATAGGCCCCTTTAAGTACCGGAAGGCTGCAATAAGTTCTCTCTGGAGCCTTCTCTTCTCCAGGTTAAATAATGCCAACGCTCTCAGACTTTCCTAAATAGGAGAGGACCTCTGATCATTTTGTGTCTGACCAGAGAAGAGTAGAAGTGCATAATTACCTCCCTCAACCTGTTGGTCATGTAGAAGGGCTGATAAAGGGCCACAAAGTTGGTGAAGGGACTGGAGCATCTCTCCTATGAGGAGAGGCTGAGAGAGCTGGCACTGTTTAGCCCAGAGAAGAGAAGTCTCAGGGGGATCTTATTAACGTCGATAAATACGTGAAGGGAGGGTATAAAGAGAATGGAGCCAGGCTCTTTTCAGTGGTGCCCAGTGACAGGACCAGAGGCAATGGGCACAAACTGAAACACAGGAGGTTCCCTCTGAACTTCAGGAAACAATTTTTTGCTGTGAATGTGACCAAGGACAGAGTCCGCAGAGTCTCCCTCCTTGGAATTATTGAAAAGCCATCTGGACATGGTCCAGAGGTTAGGTGGCTGTGCTGCAGAGGTTAGGTGGCTGTGCTGTAGAAGAGGGCTTGGACCAGGTAACTTCCAGAGGTCCCTTCCAACCTCAGCCATTCAGGGATTCTGTGGTAAAAGGGGCGGCTGGGTATAGACAAGCTGCTGGTCAGTACACTCACCTTGTCATGCCCTGCCCCTGCTTGTCTCCATTTGTATTACCTTCCCATTGCACCCTCTTCCAAACCGTTTTCCTAGGTGAAGGGAACCTCTGTTCTGCTGGTGTGTAGGTGATGCCCATAAAGACACTTGCCTGTTTATGTTGATCCACTGATGTGCAGCATTGACCGTGTAGTTTGCGTGTGTGTGTTTGTACTGGGGATAAATGCTCAGCCTTGCTAGTGCCTGGACCTTGTATCACAGGACCACAGCAGCCTGGCTCCAGGGGACTGGGACAGAGAAATCCCCTGCGACCCAAACCTACAATACACAGCCACACTTTAAGATGAGACTCTGTGTGCTTAAATAATTTTTTTGAAAATGAGCCTAAATTCTGGACATCTATATTCCTTTAAAAATTTTATCAAATATTTTAAAGTATTATTTTGAGTTTATAGGCAATTTTCTGCTCTTTCTTACCTGCAGTCGTTAATCAAACTTCAAGTTATCTCTCTGCATGCAAACAGAACCATAAATATTGCCTTAATATTTCATCTTGTCATAATTTAAAGTCCTTTTTTTCACCTTTATATGGCATCATTTTGCTCGAGTTAGGTCTTTTCAGACTGTAGCTTCTACACGTATTTGATGGAACCATTATTTAAGACTAGTTTGCTGAATTTCTAAGTAATACAAACTTTGATAATTTTATTTTCTTACCCTAAATCTATAAAATTTATTGCTGAACTTGAAAATTAAAATCATCATGTTTCTTATTAAATTGCACTTTTTGCTTTATCTGGCTAACAAAACAGTTGTGATAGGAAATGATCTCAGTACTCCTATTGTTATTATTTTAAAATAATTTGCACGTTGTTGCGAGATCACCTGTACAACCCCTCTTTTTCCCATTATGAAGGACAGTATGAACAGCTCAAGTCTGTGTCCTTCAAGGAGCTGCTAGTCTGTCTCAATGGCTGCATCCTTTTGATGTATTTCCTTTGAATTTGCAAGTATTTCATTGATGGTGCCAGGCTCACCGCCAGAATATATTTATAGTTGGAAATGCACACAAGCAGGCACCAGATCCTGTGGTTAGAAACAACCACTATGAACACAGAGGAGAAGAGTTAAGAATCGCCTGAAAAGACTGTGGAATATTAAGGGTTTAGTACAACGAAGCTATTTCCAGTTTAGGAAAATAGTTTGTGGATGTGTTTGTGTTATGGATTTACCCTATGCAAATACCAATCCCTGCACAGTGCACACTGAATTATTTCATTGCAAAGACTGGAAGAATTTTGAAGGTTTTGAAAGGTTTGCCTATTCACTTCTGTTAGTACATTTCAGACAAGGAAGAGAAGAGACAAGCTTCGCCATGTACCTTTTCATGGAACTGTTGACTCCATGCAGGAGGACAGTGGAATAATGTCTATCATCCAAAGGCTTTATAAAAAATTTGCTCAATTATTTCTGAAAACACTTCAGAATTAACAATAAAATCTTACCCTCTCTTAACAGTCTGTACACCTATGTTCCACTTTAAATATTGGAAAATGCTTGAGAAGTGCTTTGACAGTGTATTTGTCCAGAGCACGAGAATGAATTTCACTCTGTGTGTAAGGATTGTTTAATTGGCAGCAATAGCTGTTTACACTGACAATACATCCAGTGATTAATTCATAAGTTTCCTAAGGGAAGACTAAGCCACACAAAGGTCTCAAAGATGCAAGCCAAGGTGGAGAGTGCACTGTAAAATATTTAGCAAACACTAAAGCAAACCGCAGAGAACTAGAGGAGGACCCAAGGGTAGGGAAGAATACATTAGCTGCCTCAAAAATAAACAAATCCTTTGAACCAGGAGAAAGATATTTTAAAGGGGATGAAAGACTGTCTGCTTCCACTGGACACATAAACACACATAATTGGGATAGTATTTAAGAATGTGTATCACAGGGAACAGAAAAACTTACATTATCCTAGGTAACCTTTAATTAACTTTGCAATTTAATGAAAGCTTTACTTCAGCTGTGAATCATAAATGTCTCTCTGCTAATCAAAAGCTTATCCACAAATTTCTATGTCAAGGTAAAATCAATCCGTCTCAAAAATTAAGTGTTGACAAACTTTTAGTGGATTATTTTATTATTTTAATTAAGCACTGTTAGAATTTCTTGCTCTTGTATTCATTGCATTGAATGTTAATTTGATCTCTGCTTACTTGCACAGCTTCCAAACCGTGGACATTGCCTTACAATAAAAAGGGAATTTTGCAAAATTCTTTAAACAACTTATACACTGTACAGCTGTTACCTCTTTAAAGTAATCTTAATTTGTAGATTACATAAACCTGTCAAATTTTAGTTTTTCTGTCTTACTAACACATGGCCTCTTCTCAGAAAGCTATATTTATCTTTCATTATTTCAGGAAAACCTTACAACTTTATTGTTCCTGGTAATTCCATACTTTGATGAAAAATGACACAGATTCTTTCACCCAAAGATGTAAAGATGTCTCCACTTGTTACGATGTTTAAAAAACAGTAATATGCTCTTAAAATTATTTCCAGCAGTTTCTCTTAAAAATTTGCTAATTCCTCTTAACTTTCAGTTTCTTCCGTCCATGTAGGCTTGAGGACAGGGAAGCTGTTTGAACAGTGAAGTGTGCCTATGCCTTGCTGAGAGCTCTGCCTGGTGATGTGAGCCTTAAGCAGTAGCCTCCTTTCTTTTCAAATGAACATAGTCTTCATTCAGATACATATATTCTAATAACTTTTTTTGTTTTCAGTATTTTGTCAGTAAATCTGCATTTTAATAATAAAGATCATAGGCTGAATTGTGCTTCTGTTTATAGCATATAAACCACAGGAGTGGTGGGTCAGGCTTGGACCCAGCTCCCTCATCCTCCCCCCAACTTGGCAGGACTCCTTATGAGTGGCCTGAATCCCATACCCCCAGCCCCAAGCCTCTCGTGCCATGTGCCTTTTCAGTCCCTGTTCCTGTCCTGGCCCTGTGTCCCTTAAAATAGCCCTGTGTGTTCCGACCCCCAGCAACCAAACCTCTCTGTAGCAGGTCCTTGCTGAGGTCTCCAGAGGGTGTGGGGCACTCCTTGCTGGGAAGGGAGGCTGCTGTCAGGGCCCTGAGGGATCTGCTAGGTTTGAGTGACCCTGCTTGCCCTCCCCACTGCTTCCTCCCACCCTGTCCACGGCCCAGGGCCCCATTTCAGCCGGGTCCCTGCCCCAGTGACACCATAGGATGCCAGTATGGAGTCGGCGCTGCTTCTCTTGGGATGCGATCCATGGCTGCAGGGGGTCCTGTTCTACTGACAGGTAAAAGTGCAAGCAAAGAGACATAGTCCTGACGAGCAAGGTTGCTGTGGAAAACTGACCAAAGAAGGCTGATGAGCACATGAGAAAATACAAAGCAATAACAGCTCTCACACCAGCTATCCAGCTGGCCTGGATGCACTATCATCACCGAAAAAGCAAGTTTTCAGGTGTAGTTTGGGGGGAGTACAATAAGATAGCAATGAAGATGTTTACGGGAAGCTAATTCCTTGTTTGAAGGACATAGGGTAAAGCACAAATGTGGCTTTTGAAAACAACACCTGGTAGTTTTAAGGCAGTACCAGGGCTTGTGTTTGAGCAGCAGTAGACAAACTGGTATTTTCAAGTTAGTTCAGGATGTGTTTCAAAACTTTTCTGAAAAGTGAGCAACATCCTAGATTATGTTTTTCTGGCCAAGTAGCTATTAAGTAGCTCTTAAAAACCTCATTGTTTTACAACTGTAAACACATGCCCATTGCCAAGAAAATCAGCAAGTACTTTCCTTTACACACTGATTATTAAGATTTTGACTACTTCAGTTTTCACGGTGGTATTAATAATTTAATTAAGTGTTTTATATTAACAATGTCAATTACAAATTTCTCCTTTGCTGTAGATTGATCTATTATTGTCCAGCTAACACTGATATGCATATTGCTGTAGGAAGGAAGGCTATAAATAAGGATTTCTATCCACCTAATTACTTTAATTGATTTGTGCTGAAATAGTTGACCTTTGGTACTTGGTTCTCCCTTCACATTCAGAATTGACAGTTCACTCTGACGATCATCAGCCATGGGGAAAATAAGTTAAGATTTCAATTAAAAGCATGCAGTGTAGGCTAATCTATGGATCTCACATTAGTAATGCTGCACACTTTCCTATTGGAGAATACATGTCACGTCTGAGCTGAAAAATACTGTGTGAAAAGTACCTGAAGTAAAACAATGAAGTATATCTACAAATCAAATTGACAAACAATAACCAGTTAGGAGTCTTCAGATACTTCTTCATATATGACTACAAATTAGACTTAGTAAGTAGCACTACTCCTTCAGGCCAATGATCACAAGATGTGTAGAAGCAGCTAATTTCTGTGTTCTCTTTCTTGAGTGGCATGAGAATAATGATGACCTCAGCTATCTACACTGCCTGCTCTAACTGTTTTTTTTTTCAGAAAAATCTGGCCTAAAACTCCTTTTTACTAGGCAAACAGGCAGAAAAATTCTACACATTGGTAAAGTGTCAGACACATCTGGTCTTAGTGCACAAAACAGAAGTAATAAATATTGAGCTAGATGGAATATGTTAAATTATAAAGTCTTTATATTATCTGGAATTAAGTTCTCCTTCAATAAGTTCATGAGAAGAGTTTTCAAACAGGAGTTTTAGATTTTTTAAGTCTGAAAAGCACTTTTCATTACATGACGCCAGTGCATTTGAAAAAGGTGCAAGGCACTTACTGAACATAATCACTGTATTTGAAGCCTATGCTATGGCAGAAACTTACCCTAACTTGTTGTAATCCATATATTATATTAGCATTAAAGAGTGTTTTGATTGAAAAAACGTGACAATAATCTCAAAGCACTTTTCTCAGTTTAAGATTACTTTATTTGGATGAATGTTTTTCCATAACTGGAATATATTATTACTTTTATTATTTTTGTTACTGCAATTGTAAGCATTCTGTAGCTGAAACTGTTTTATTTTAAAGTATATTTTACTTGATCTGGTGGATGTTATATGTTGGATGCAAAGTGAGAATAATTGGGTGTATATCAAGTCACCCGTTTACTGCATTATAAGTATGAAGTGGAAGTAAGATGGAAAATAGATTGTTTTTTTCAGTAGGAAGGGAAACAATGACTAACTCTACAAAAGCATCTTTATATTATGCAAAGTAATTCCTCATAAAAATTCATTACATTTAAATTAGCTTCATAGTATTCCAAAGATGATGATTCATTTGCTAATAGCCACTGGAAATATTCTTTATTTTCTTTCAGTCAATGCTTTAAGTCTTCAAAGCACTTTCCCTTCATTACTTTAAAGGAGAACAAAATATATCTCTAATTGTTTTTATATTATTCCATATCTGTCCATAGTATTCTATGTTCTCAAATTTGCTGCCTTGTATTAACAGATTTCTAAGACAAAAGCATATTCTATCAAGTGAGAGGCTATTTCAGATTTTTAAATTAAATTATTATATATCTTCCTTGAACAATGGACTCCTGAAAAGAATTCAGAACAATTTTTTGGATTGAAAATTTACTGATTTTGTCCAAAATCCTAGCAAAAATCAGTTTTTTCCCCAAGGAAAGACTATCTTGAGATTAAGTTTTCTCCCTTTCCCATACTATCAAATCTGTGGTGAAAAAAGTTGATGAAAACCACCTGCATATTTTCCTTGAGAATTTAGAGCTTCTAAATCATCCCCCACTGCTGCTTTGGAAAGCAATTTAAATCTCTTGATCTCCATTTGTCTGCAGAACTGGACATATTGAGCAAAAAAGACACAAATGAAGTTTGATTATGATGAGATGACTAAGACAACGGAGATCTGAAGAAGTTGAAATGTTGACATCACAGCTACTCACTTTCCTTTCCTTTCAAAGTCTGTGGCCAAAAGTAGCCATTTACTAAGCACGTCCATCATATCACATGCCATGTTCCTTTTCCTCTTCACTACTTGTGGAGTGAACCCAGCCTCACTAGCTCACATGTGGACAGACATCCAGATACCAGATGTTTAAAATGAAGTTCCCAGTGAAGGTTTCAGTCTTTGGTTTGGTTTTGATGACTGTCTGCGTATGTTATTGCATTGCTGTTGTTCTGATTAATCATTAGGATATAATAGCATCTTTAGAATAAAATCTCTGACACATAAGCTAAACCACACACAGTGGGAAGTGTGTGGAGGAGGATCAGATGCACTAACCAGTTCTCAAGAAAATCTGCTGGCTTCCATTTTTTTCTTTATTTCTGTTTCGGGTTTTTTTGGTTTTTTGTTACAGTTAATCTCATTTCATCAGGAGAACATAATTTATTGACATTTTGCTGTGGTTTAATAGTAATCCTGGTTCTCATAAGGAGGTGCCCTGGATGAACACCTTATCAACAGTTTCCTACTATTCTGGCATCTCTCTCTTAATATTGCCAAGCTATATGTCTATCAAGCAGTCTAAAAGGAAACTGATGTGCATGCACAAAACAAGACAAAAAATATATTTGTTTTAGAAATTGAGGAGCAACAGTGATGCAATCCAGTTTACAGAATGAAGGCACATATTTTCATAAGCTTAGAAGAGTGAATGCTTCCACTGAAACAATCTAATTAAAAGTTACAATGAAAAAAACGGGTTAGCATTCTTAGTGACATTTGATTAAACATGTTAGCTAGCAAAAATATACAAATGAAGGTCACATTTGCAAGTATTATAAGATAGACTACATTTTAATTAGATAGTTGAGAAATGTCAATGAGTTAGTAACTGACCAGGAGTCACTTTAAAAAAAAAGGAATGAAGGAAAATGAAACATCACCCCAAGAGTCAGAATCCTTTACTCTCCATATATTTCAAACACTCAAAGAGAGTTTTCAAAGATATTTTGGGTATGGATTCAGTGAATTTGCCTTGCCATCTTTCCCTGTTTGAAGAAAGAATGTATTTTGGTCAAATTATGTACTACCATTGTTGGAGCTATGTTGACATATGCTGTGCCTTTTGAAACAAACCTGTTCGATAAAATACAACAGGATAGTATTTGTGGTTTATATTTCTACCCATAAACTGTACCTAAGGAATGTGTATAAGCATATGCCATCCTGTGGGAAAAGATCACCTTTCTCTCAGCTTAGTTCTGCCACAGCACACATGAAATTAAGTTGAATTTAATCTGACATAGGTATTACAAATTATTGGAGTAAACTTCTTTCAAATAATCTTGAAATTCATGGTTTTGCTTTTTGTAAAAGAAGAAAAACTCTGCAATCAGTAGAAGGTAGTTTCTCTGTTAAGTGTGGCACTGTTTTTCCTTGTGCTGAATCTGACCAAAGAAAAGCTGAACAGCAGCATGTGCCGGAAATACTAAAAGATGCATGAATGATTTAATGAGTTGACACAGATTCATTAAAAAGTTACCAAAACTAATTGAAATCATAGTTTGCTGTTGGAAATCACATTTAAGAAAATGTGCACAATATAGTCTATCTTAAAACTGTCATACTGTCATACATAAATCTGGTAGTTCTAGTGCAAAGAACTATGAAGGATAATCCAAGCTGCTGATTTTATTGTGCCTGGTTTCTAGTTGCTTAATGACTTTACCATTCGGGCCTATATATTCCTTATCTGTGTCTGCTTGCAGCTGAAAAACCTTTGGATGTTTACTTTAGTTATTTCTAAGAATGAGGTTAGGGAAAATATAGTTTCATTGTGAAGCTCAAGTGCAGCAGAGTTTTGAGAGCTACCTATAGGTCTTTGAGGGAGTTTCTTAAGGATTTTAAGGGTAGACCGGTAAAGCTAACACAGTAGAGAGTACCATCTACTCTCCAGCAGTTTAACTGTGTACTTAAATAATGGAAAATAAATTTATTCTCCCAAGTCTCAGAAGTCTAATCCAAACCAAATTAAAGGAATAATTTTCTTCTAAATAGTACTGCAATAAAAATATATTCTAATTAAGCCACTGCAACTAGGCAGTTCAGAAGCCTAAATCTCTGGAGGCAAATGTTCAGATTAGGAAGTGGGTTTTGTTTTCAGGTAGGTATGATTTCTGCTCTAGTTGTCAGCAATGATCACAGGCTACAGGCTTTCGGTAAACAAAACCATAAATATTTGCTTATGTATAATGTATTAACCATTTCCAGTTATGTCTTATAAGCGAAGCTTTACTCAGACACAGCATCCCCATAAGCATGACAGAGCAGGCAGAGTCAGGGTGAAATTTCACATTGATCACTAATCCTAGCCAAACAAAACAATTATACTATGAAAGGTCAGAAACCAGCTTGCGTAATACTGCCATTACTGCAGAACCTTTTCACCATCTAGAGTGACTTTTGTATCCTTCCCTTCTCTTTCTTCCCATGGTGCTTTCAATTCATGCCATCTGAGTTCATGTTGATTCTCCTGTTCTTTCAAGCCCTGAATTTACCACTGCAGAACAAGAGTTCCCCATTCAACTAGGTAACAAAGAATTTTGAAATATTTTTTACTTTTTAAGTGGGAAAAGAATTACAGTCTTCTTGACGTGATGAGGCAGCACAGAGCAAGTTGATTCCACCAAGCTGACTACACATACCATTTCAACAAAAAGAAGTTGTCAAAACTATTTCAGGGTTGTTGAATCCTATTTGCTGGAGTAGCTTATTGTGCTATATGCAAAGAAACAGGAGAGTTATAGCCTAAAAATGAGAAAAATGACATCAGCAAAAACTTCACTTTGATTCAGACTTCTGCAGAAAGGGAGGCTGCACGCCGTTGGAGATTTCAGTGTGGCTTCTATTTACTTTTGTCTGGCAACACGATATGTTGGCAAAACTTAGGCGGCCCAGAGCGAGTCTCGCTGTTGCATTTCTCCTTTTTCCAGTCCTACTTACTCCTTAGCCCTCCACATTTGTCTGGCTCCTGCACTTTGCCAAACCTCCTTTCCCTCCAGATGCGTTCCTCTGCCTTGGAATCTGTTCCAGGCACTCACCCTAATGACGTAATGTCTGATCCCAAACTAATTAGGTCAGGAGTACTTGTTAGCTCAAGCTTACTAGGAACTGTAGTATGCTGCATCTCATAAGTTGGCATGCCCTTCCAATTAAAAAGAGTAAAAGAAAAAGTATTTCATAGTACAATTTTGAAAGGATTAATGGTTATTTTGCTCTCCTGTGTGTGGGTAATCTGCAATTTGGCCTGGTGGTAAAAGAATTAGGTGTAACAGAGGATACAATTTTTGATGTGTTTGTTTGTTTATAACGTTACAGATACATACTACTTTTTGTTTCTCGTGTGTGCCAGGGCAGCAGGGAGGAAGGCTGCTTATTTGTCTTAGCTTGTTTGCTGGGTGATAGATCTAGCAGAACCCAGTAGAAGGGTGTTCCTCTCCTGTCAGCAAGATCATCTGAGAGACTTTTATGGAAGCAGGTGGGGATGGCAGAGAATGAGAGACACAGTAAGGAGGAGATCTAAATGGCAGACTTGCTTGAGGAGGAGGAGTCTGGCTGCATTTTATTCTCAGTGTGTCATTGAACTGAGAAATTTAATATTGAAATCAAAAGGAAGAATTATAAAATAGTGTATGTAGAAACATGCAGAGTTGTGTGCTTGCTCCACCCACCTTCCAAGCTGACAGTACAGGGTAACAGGAACATTAAACCTGTATTAAATGGTCTATCTAAGATCGGGATTATTAGTGTTAACATTTAATTTCTGATTGCTAATCTCCATTTCTTTGCAAAAGAAGTGGTATACAGCTCAGACTTTCTAACTTGCACAGGAAGCCATTCTGTCTACCCATCAAGGAAGACTTCCATGATTTTCCCAATGAAATGACAAGAATAATTATTTGAATCTTCTCAAACTGGAATAACTGATATACTCAGGAACATCATCAAACTACCTTCTGTTGTCAACAAATGGACTACATAGTTTAAAACGTTTTCAAAAATTAGAGTTTTACTACTGATGTATGTATGGCATATAGTACATTTAGCAGCCTAATAATACCATATTTCAGTCACACAAAGTATGTATCATTTGCTGAAAAAGTACTGACATAAAGTTTTCCCAAATCCATGTCCTTTGCCATAGGGCAAATAACATAGAGCTAAAATACCATGCTTAAAATAGAAAAGTGCCTGTATCTGCAGAAAATCCTCAAGGAACAGTACATTCATTATAGATGTGATTGCGATCATGTTTCCTCTGGAAATCTTATTAAGGTTTATTATGCTGTGTTGTAAAGTTTGGATGAAAGGCAGGTCTGCATTTTTTTTTATTATAAAGTAAAATTCCTACCAGTGTGTGTTTCTTCTATGTCTGTGTTCACACTGGAGGAATGTCTTCCCAACTGCGATCACCACAGTTTCTACTTTTTTTTTTTAAACTGTAGAAATAAATGCTGTAGAACAGAAGATATATCTCTGTTAGAAGTACGTAATAGTTTACTTATGTATAAAAATATACACAGGAATAGTTCTGTGACATGATACTTTTTCATTTAGCATTTTCTTTTTGCCTCCTTGTCCATCTCATGTAGATCTCATACAGATAATTTGTTCGCCTTGGGTTAGAAGCAAAAGGATATGTATTTAAAAGACAGAGAGATGTGGTGTCTTTTCAAACCAAGAGTTCTTTGCATGGTGCCTTGCATCCTTGTTACCAGCTACAATCTGGCCATATCCCAGCTCCATGTGAGAAAAACAGGACTGTGTCCCAATCTTCTCATTTCCAGATTTCCTGCAGCATTTGCAGGGAGGGTATCAGCACCCTGGCATATCAGAAGATCTGAGCTGTGAGGATCTGAGGAGCTCCACAGTGTCCAATGCCCACTTACAGTACAGCTAATTAGCTATCCTGTCACCAGAACTGCTATGTTCACCACTGTGCATTTCCATCCTCTGATGTAGACTGTATTACAGAGAGTTTTGTCCCTTTCCTTTATGTACATATTCCCCAGGGAACATCTTCCTTCTGTGCTCATGAGGAAGATATCCATCCTGCAGTAAGCATTTAATGCAATAAGTTTAGACATGGACATTTCTACTGCAGCTCATTTATCTGAAATGATTTATGATTTTGTAAGGCCAAAAATATTTTTGCTCAGAAGATAAATTAACATTTGGTTTGACCAAAATAAGTAAAAGGTACAAAAATTTCTTCAAGAAACCTCAGTGACCTTGAGATTCTGGCTTCAGGGAAATCAAAATGAAAAGAAGTTATTGTAATGGGGATAGATTTTAATATGAAATTTGAAAGATTTCTTTTTTCAATATTCCCCTGAAATTTGAAAGACTTTATTTTCCTCCTGTGGAAAAAAATTACTTTGAAAGAACTAAAATATATCAATATTGCAAAATGTTGAAGTAATGCACTGAAATATAAAGATATTTTTTGTAAAATCACATTTATATTCAAATGACAATATTTCAGGAGGTATGAATATGATATACAAATCAGCATGATGCACATTATAAAGTAGATGGTTTGTGCGAGCAGGATGAAAAACAACTTAAAACACAATTCTTCTTATTTCTGATTTTCCCATCTGACTGCCAAAACTTCTATTTAAATCCAGATTTTAAATGAGATACGGCATCATTAAATAACCTGTATATTTAGAGCTTGCATAAATGAAAATGGTGATTTTAAAATACTGATCAACTGCTTTTGCCAAATTCCAGCTTCTTCTAAAAAGTGTTTTTTTAACATATGATCAAAGACAAAACTGTACTGAAATGTCATTTTCCTAAACCTGAAAGACCCTAAGCATTTACTGTCATAGTCTTCATAAAGTAAAATGCATACTTCTCTAATTTTGAACCATTTGAAATATAAACCAGTCCAAACTATATTTATGCTTAGAATATTTTCCCAAAAGCTCTCCAGCAAGGCCATGACTTAATACTTTATTTCAGTTGAGTGTGTTGCTACTGAAAGCTTTTGAAGACTCATAGTTTTTCATTCTTCATGTTACGCCAGTGTGAAAAATGTCCAATTTATAAATATTTATCATCAGTGGAGATGACAGAACAATGACTTTTTTTTTTGACAGCCACTTCTATGTTCCTCTAAAAAAACAGTTCCTTCATAGGCACTTCTACAATCTGACTCCCTTTGCTCATTCATATTTTGGGACAACCCCTGCAGTGCTGCGTCCAGCTCTGGAGCCCTCAGCACAGGAAAGACATGGACCTGTTGGAGCTGGTCCAGAGGAGGCCACAGAAATGTTCAGAGGGATGGAACACCTCTCCTGTGAGGACAGGCTGAGAGAGTTGGGGCTGTTCAGCCTGGAGAAGAGAAGGCTCCAGGGAGCCAATCTATAACCCAAACTATTCTATGATTATATATCAATGTATTTTTAAGTGTTCTCCTCACTTCCTTTGCAGCTCCTGAGTGATATTTTTAATCTATTATAATAATACAGTTTACTTACTTCTCTTATATTTAGCATTATACAGGGACCAAAAACTTCGGCACTATTTTTTATTTGTAAACACTGAAATTTTAAGTACGGGCAGAAAAGGAAAAAAAGGTTGCAGAGAGAGAAAAGGAGGTCACTTTGGCATGTGCATATTTTTGGGAGAGATATTTGTGCATATATGGGCTCTTGGGCCCAGCCCACTTGATTTGCTGAGTAGTGTTGAAATGAGGAGCATATTTAGCTTCAACCAGTGTTTCTGCACTGCATATAATGTAAAGCTGTGAAGGAAAGAAGGTGGCTTGGCAGACACTTTTCTACCATGACTTAGGGTCATAGAAATAGAATTAAAAATATTGAAAACTCATACTACCATAAGTAAGAAATTTATTCACCACAGGATTTTCATATTATTTTGAAACCGCAGACGAATTTTCTGTCTTCAAGCTCTATGCTGCTACACAGTTCTGTCTAGAAGCTGAGTCCCTCATGGAGTCCAGGGTGTCTCTGACATTCTTTTTACAGATAAATCTTTTCTACTTTTCTACTGCATAACTAAATATTGTTTTGAAAATGATAGATTTTATATTTATTCATTGTTCACTTCTTGGGTTTTTTTCAGACTATTCAGAAGCTGTTCCTGGTCTCCCCACTTCATATGCTGCTATCCTAAGAATCAAATCTGGTAGTTCATCTTTAGCCTCATTTAATTCAAAGAACAGGCCACGATTAAGCAGTCCTTCATTAGGAAGTGTATCTTCACCTGGCTGGAGAGGAGCTGCACAACATTATCACTCCCCAACAAACCTCTACCACTTTCCAGAGGCCTTCAAACCGGATGGTAAGTCCAGTTTCCCTCTCTGAATCTTTGAAAGATTTTTCAAAAGCTATACATTTTTATGAGCTTACTTCAGTATTTCTCAGAAAAAAAATTGAATTTTATTAAACATCATAAAGTAGAAATGGGCCTCTTTCACTTTAGATTCTTCAGTCTAGCCTTAAAGTTACCAGTTAAAATATTCTTTCTTAAAGATTCCTATGCAGAATAGTTTTATACAGTTTTTGCTACATGAAAATAACAAGCCAGTGGTTTGAATTTCCACTACACCACAATTTCATATATTCAACTGACACCTGTATATTTGAAAAACAAAGCAGTAAAATGTCAGTCCCATTTTTATAGATATTTTTCCTCTTTGGAACTTTTCTAATTTGATTATGAATGATAGTCATGTAAATTAAACATGAATAATAAATCTCATAAAACCATTTTTTCTCTAAATTACCTACTCTGTATAGTCAACTCTGTCATGCATGCACAGATGCATGCGTGGATAAACATACAGGTGTGATATGGTGTCATTTACCTTTAAATGCAATAATCCATAGTAACAATTCACATTTTCTCATATTTGGTTACATTTAAAGAAGCCACATTTCTGATACTATTTCTTTAGTGATAATACTTTCTGAATTACATTCAAAGAAGGATAGAAAGAAAAACTGAAAGAAAGAAAAGGAGGAAGAGTTTAGAGGATATTTAAACATAATAGTCTAAGTAAGTAACAGAGGAAAAATCACAGTTCAGCAACATTCATACAGAATAATTACTGTGATTACAGGATTACTGCTCCTCTTAGCAAAGTGTTTCCCCCCACCCTGGAAAATACCTTGTGTGTATTGAAAGGTAATGGTGTATGCATGTGTTTTTGTGTACAGAATTGTCTTATATAAAAGCATAAATATATTCCCTGAATTAAGGTTGATCTGAACCACAAACAATTTGAATCATGCAAGCAGGTAAATTCTGTTTGATAGCATTTCTGGAACTGGGGCAGGTTTCTTTATTTGTCCTTCCTCTGCACTATTCTTTGTAAGCTGTGACTAGACTAAACTCAGTTATTGCCTGTGCACCAGACACTGCTAACTACTCCCAGGCAACCTGATACCAGTTGGTGAAAATCAAAGTTCAGGATTAGAACCAGCATGTATTATCCTGGTCTTCAGCAGCATAAATGTCTAGAAACTGAAGGAGAAGAAATTGGTAGTCACAAGGCAAAAGAATACAGACTTTATGAATAATATAGTACAAGCTGGTACTATGAACCACCTTCTCCCTGATTGACCTTTATTTTTCCATTGTGTTTTCTTGGGAGAAAAAAGCTGGTAAAAAGGCAGCTTACTGTGTTTAAATTTTATGTAAAGTTTGACTGTTATGCTTAAATCCTTACTTTGAGAAGGCTGAGAAAATTTTATTCCTGTCTCATTCTCCTCACATGGGATGGGGACTCTTGGGGTAAGCATTCCACCACCTAAATCATTGGAGTTTCCAGGAAGTAACCTATAGGTTTCCATGAGTCTTCACAAAACATAAGGACCACATTCCACCTCTGCTATTGAACTGCTTTTATTTGGATAAGGAAATCAAGAACCACTGACTGGAGACAAAATTTTAAAAAGGCCGTAATTCACAAGCCTCAATGAACAGAGCACTTAACTCAGAAGAAAGGGACTCTTTCTTCCAAGAACTGCATAAATCAGTCTTAGGAGAGTAACTCCACCACTTACAGGTCTTTGTACATCCAGCTGTGTAGACAGCTGCAGAAACAGGTATATCTGAGGGACCTGAGTAATACCTTAAAAGCCCTTGATTATCTGAAGCACCGGTATGGCACAAGCACAAATACAAAACAGAACTTAGAAAAACCCAAAATATTTCTGGCGTGGCAGGATTCAGAGCTCCATGACAGGAGATCAGGTAGGATATTCTGCATCATCCAAGAGGGCAAGAACACATCTGCTATGGCAGCTGAATGCAAATTCATATTTTCTAAATCTCTCTCAGTTCTGTTAATAACTTTATGTTTGAGATAATATCTTCGATGTTTAGAAACCAGAAATAAGTTCACTATTTCAACCATGGCATTACACTTACTTAAATGAGTAAGTTTGTTTATTTTAATTTGACCTCAAGGCTTTCTTCCAATTTTTAAAGCTCTTGAAGGAAAGATATATAAGTTATTTTCCTGCAACACTTATGTGATAAGTGATCGTGTTTATTAGCCAGGGCCTCCTAAATGAGGAAATGCTCCAGCACCCTGTGCTCATGTGTATTCGTGAGCAACCACTGCTACAAGTGAGAGGACATTAGTAACAGGAAGGGAACATACCTTATGTTATTACGATTGAGAACTTGCAGAATTCAAACATCTAATACATGTCATATACTCAGTAGCCAAGTTTGTCATAAGAAAAAAACAAAATACTTTTATTAACTGCCTAAGTATACAGGTTCTCAATTCTTAATTCTGAATTCTTAATTGATTTCCCATCAGACATGCTCAGAGACCTGACACAGATCCTAATAAAGAAACTCTTATACTGACTTTATGCCATTTAATTTGCATTCTCAATTCAGCATGTGTTTCCAGATATCTCAAATTAAAAGATCTATGCTGTAGCTTACTGCTGAATTTAAAGTATATGGAATTACTTAACATAAACATGCAGATAAGGCAATACAGTCCTCTTCAAGTTATGTATCAATGTGTAAAGTCATGAGTAAAGAATGTGCATCGAAAGTGTGAATTATTCATTAAATACTCCTGAAGAATCATAAAACTGCACTCTTACACTTTCTTACTGTTCCAAAAACTTTTGGAAATGCCACAGCAAAGATAATTGAACTTAGCTTTGAATAAAGACTTTTTATCCTTCCATTTTTATTTTGATATCTTTTAGAAGAAAATAAAGAACAGGGTCCAGTTCACAAATGAAAGTGTTGAATCGTTGAAACTCAAGACGTGCAAGTTTAGAACAGATATGTTTGTTTCAGGCCACAGAACAGAGAAAGCATTTTGAAGCAAGAGGAAAAACTTGTCCTATCTTGCCTAATAAGCAAATAAACACATCTCCTTCAGAAAAGATAAATCTGAAAATATGAGAAAATAATTTTATCTCCTTTGCAGTGTAAACTCAGTCATGCAAGTACTGTACACAGTTCCAGCATGCAGCAAACTAGAATCAATGTAGGTACCTTGGGGCATGTGTATCTGCCTGAATTTACCTGTCCAAAGGAAAGTCCCCTCAAAGTCTCTTGACTTTTAAGTTAACTGAAATATAGTTTTAAGATTAAATGTATTTTATAAATGTGTGTGTATGAATATGTAACTTCGTTAAAGTTAAAAGATGTTACACACATTTGATTATTGGAACATAGTTTACTGTGATGAATTAGTGGTTTTTTTCTTTTTCATTATATTTTGACAGATTACAGGGATATTAAAATCGACAGTCTTTCCTTATTTCTTAGGTGTTAAGTAAAAGGTTATATTATAGAACCTACTTGTAAAAACAATATTACCGCTGAAGTTAATACCTTTTTTCATTGTTTAAGCTGAAAAAAAAGGAGGGATTCTAGCTTTTAGTTGAAGAAAGCAATGTTTTCTTTGAAAGCAGGGTCATTATTTATACCTCTAAAATGTTTTCTGAATATACTGAACAGGTTAACCTGTTGGTTTCCATGGTAACAAATGTTAGTCAGAAGATCCTTTAGAGTCATCACCTCAAGTGCATACAGCAAGCACAAACTGAAAACAAACCAGGAAAGAAAGTAATTCAAAAACAAGTTTGATAACGAGTAACACTAAAACCTGATCCACCTTTACCAAAAAGTGTCTTTCACTTTGTAAGACCAATTTCAAATTAAACACCTTTGTTTTATTTTAGTAAATTCTCATGATATGCATATTTCAGCAACATATATAGCCTTAACAGCAACTCCTGCAAATTTTTTAATGTATCCTGAACATATTAATACCCAGGACTGAAAGATCATTGAGGTACAGTTTGGTCCATGATATGTCAAGTAAGTACTTTGCTGGGTAGGGTCTGTATACAGAGTCCAAAGTGTATTTTAGGATCGAAGATCTGTAGTGACCCCTCCTTTTAGACTGCTTTAGGAGTTCTATCATTTGACAGTGTCCTGTAGCTTTTCTTTAGAAAACTCTTCCACCTCTACATGGGTTCAACAAGTCTTTGAAAAATGAGTGGAAAAAAAATGTAGAGAGATAAGAAAAGATTTTTTTTCCCAGCCCTGTAAAAACTTGTGGGTTTTAAATTTTGCTGAGTTACTGTGCTTTCAAAGCAGAATTGCCATCACACTTTTTCCAACAACCACTTGGACAAATTTTGTCAATGTGTCAGACTAACAGCTGAAAACAAACAGTTTGTCTGAGGATGTCTCTAGTCCACCTTCAGATGGATTAGGAAAGCCATCCACCAGTATCACCTGCAGTAAAAAAGTGCTCCTAAAGGGACATGAGCAGATGAAATAGAGAAAACCTGAAGGAATATCTCCTTCCCCCATATTCACGTAGTGCCTGGGCATATCCATTCAAATACCTTGTCTGCTGGGTGAAAAATACCAGAGTGAAAAGAGCTGTTTCCTCCCACCAGTACCTCAGGTAGAGAAGATGGCACCAAGAAGACTATTGATGTCAATCATATAGATTGAATGGTATTGTAACATTCCAGAGAGTGGTCAGACTACACTTAAAGACATTTGATGCAAGTGACCAGTGCAATGTAAAATTTGCTACACCTCCTCCTGCAGAACATTTTCTTTAAAAAGTATTAATAAAACTATTAGTATAATAATAGTGACTGCATCAGTGGACAAGGGAAGAGCTACCAATGTCATTTATCTGGACTTCTGTAAGGCTTTTAACACAGTCCTCTGCAACATCCTTCTCCAAATTGGAGAGAGATGGATTTGATGGGTGGACTGTTCGGTGGATGAAGAATTGGATGGTCACACCCAATTGGTTGATGGCTCAATGTCCAGACAGAGATCAGTGATGAGTGGTGTCCCTCAGGGGTCTGTCTTGGAACCAGTACTCTTTCATATCTTCATCAATGCCCATAGACAGTGGGATCACATGCACCCTCAGCAAGTTTGCAGACGACACACATGAGGGTCGGGATGCCATCCAGAGGGACCTGGACAAGCTCAAGGAATGAGCCCGTGTGACCCTCATGAGGTTCAACAAGACCAAGTGCAGGGTCTTGCACCTGGGTTGGGGCAACCCCTGGTATCAGTACAGGCTAGGGGGATAAAAGGATGGAGAGCAGCCCTGCCAAGAAAGACTTGGGAGCACTGGTGGATGAAAAACTGGCCATGAGCCAACAATGTGCACTCGCAGCCCAGAAGGACATATGTATCCTGCACTGCTTCCAAGAAAATATAGGCAGCAGGTGGAGGGAGGTGATTCTGCCCCTCTGCTCTGGTGAGCCCCCCGCTGAAGTGCTGCGTCCAGCTCTGGAGCCCTCAGCACAGGAAAGACATGGACCTGTTGGAGTGGGTCCAGGGGAAGGCCATAAAAATGATCAGAGGAATGGAACACCTCTTCTTTGAGGACAGGCTGAGAGTTGAGGTTGTTCAGCCGGGAGAACAGAAGGCTCTGGGGAGACCTTAGTGCAGCTTTTCAGTACTTAAAAGGGGCTTATATAAAAAATGTGAACAAAATTTTTGGCAGGACAAGGGGTAACGGTTTTAAAGTAGAAGAGGGTAGGTTTAGACTAGATTGAAGGAAGCAATTTTTGACAATGAGGGTAGTGAAACACTGACACAGGTTGCCCAGAAAGGTGGTAGATACCCCATCCCTGGAAACATTCCAGGTCAGGTCGGACGGGGCTCTGAGCAACCTGATCTAGTTGAAGATGTCCCTGCTCACTGTAAGGAGGTAGGACTAGATGACCTTGAAAGGTCCCTTCCAATCCAATCTATTCTATGATTCTATGATTTAAAAGAACATTATTTCTTTTATTCTTTAAAAGTACAACATGCAAAATTATCAGACACTGAAAATAATATTGCCAATGCAGCTTCAATGCATGTTTTTGACCACAGTCATATTTCCTTCCTGCCCATCTCTGTCTTGTCAGGATTCCAGGAATTCATTCTTTCTTGCAGTATATTTTTTGACCAGGAATTATATCAAGGATGGTGGCAAGAAAACTGAGTGTTGAGGAATGACACTACTTCAGTTACTACAGAATTGAAAGTACAGGAAACTTTAATCTCATCTGTCATTTGTTCTGATGGTATTTGCATTTCTCAACAAGAGGAAATAAAGAACTTCTGATTTTTCTTCATCAGTAATTGAAAGAGAGAATGAGAGTGTCTCTATATGTAAGAGAGAGAAACCACATTTTGGCTACTGTCTGAGGTGTAGGACACACAGATTCCAGTTTCCATTCCCGTGAGGATTTGAATGCATTTTACTAAGAAGTCATACACTCTGGTATTTTGTAAATGCAAATGTGCTGAAAGAAGAACCCTGGAATTAAAAGAATATTCAAGTACTGCTCTCAAGAATACTCAAGAATTTAAAAAGAAGGATTTTAATCATATTTTGAATGTTTTCCATATCCTTGCTTTTCTGGGCAATACCAGTGTAAATAGTAAATCCTAATGAGAGTACTTAGTGCTTTTAATAGGCTAGATTGAAAATGACAACTTAAAATTTGTAAAGGGACCACAAACTAACTGTTGCATTACTTGGTTGCAATGCATACCTGTAATCCCAAGACATATGTGCCTCTTCATAATTTCATTTCACTGGTTTCATTGCACTTAGATACAGAAAACCAGTTGTTTTAATAAAAAAACTGTGTGAGGAACAGAAATATTTCTCTCGAGAAATTAAAATAGTAAATTGAAATGTGCATATGCTTAATATGTATGTTAAATATTCATCTCTTTTTATGCTCTTGCTTAAGTTAGAAAGAAAAACCTCACACAGGATTGTCCTGTGTGGGACATAAATTGGTACCCTGAAGGGATCAGAAAACATACACATATATAAAAATGTGTATGTATATAGCACAAATAAAAAGATATATAAATTACATATAATAAGGAAATAAGGATAGAATCACAGAATCACAGAAATATTAACATTGGAAAAAACCTTTAAGATCATCAAGTCCAACCACCAACCCAACAACACCCCCATGCCCACTAAACCATGTCCTGAAGTGCCATGTCTACATGTTTTTTGAACACTTCCAGTGATGGTGACTCCACCACCTCCCTGGGCAGCCTCTTCCAATGTTTGACCACTCTCTCAGTAAAGACATTTTTCCTGATATCTAGGTTAAACCTCCCCTGGTCTAACTTGAAGCCATTTCCTCTTGTTCTATTGCTAGTTACCTAGCAATAGAAGAGATCAACACTCACCTCGCCACAACCCCCTTTCAGGTAGTTGTAGAGAGCGATAAGGTCTCCCCTCAGCCTCCTCTTCTCCAGACTAAACAACCCCAGTTCCCTCAGCCGCTCCTCATCAGACTTGTGCTCCAGACCCCTCACCAGCTTCGTTGCCCTTCTCTGGACACGCTCCAGCACCTCAACGTCCTTCTTGTAGTGAGGGGCCCAAAATTGAACGCAGGATTCGAGGTGCGGCCTCACCAGTGCTGAGTACACTTCCCTAAGTAAAGACAATAAGGCCCCAGATGTTTCCCCAAAAAGACCGTAAAACCAGAAGAATCAGCCAGTGGTTTATGAATGAGAAAATTTTATTTCAAGGAGAGTTTCAGAGAGAGAGAGGGCGGGGGGCGCGGAGCTGCCCTTGCCCACTGCTGTGGGGAGCCTCCAGCTGCCTGTGGGACCATGGCATGGTGCAGCCTGGGGCTGTGTGTGCTTCCTTGTCCCTGGGCCAAAGGCCCAGCTTCGTGAGCTGCAGAAATCTCTGGCTGAGTGGCTGGGGAGGGAGGGGAAGGGAACGCTACCAGAGACGGATGTGGCTGAGGATGGGAGTGCGCCGTGGTCTGGTCCTGTCCCTGTCTGGGCCAGAGTCTGCAAAAGGCAGGATAACAAACAAAGAGGCAGCCACCACAGCTCCCCATGGGTATCCTGTGCCCAGGGCTTTGCTGGACTCTTGGTGCCTTAACTTAGTGCCAGTGTCCTTGTAGAAGGTACCAAATGTCTGGCTGTGTGGCCGAGGACAAGAGTGCACCATGGTCTGGTGCTGTCCTGTGTGAGCTCTGGCTCTGGAAGACAGCAGACAAGCAGCCACCATCTGTCGTGCCACGGGCAACCCCTGTCTCCCTGTCCGGGCCCAGCAGCCCTGCCCTTCCCACCTTCCCCCCTTTCCCTCTCGCCTCAGCCCTCCCTCACCCGCCTGCTCGTCTCCAGTCTGGGCCGGCTCTAGCCCTTTCTACACTCGTCCTGGGCGGCCGCATCACCAACCCCCTGTGACATGGCCGCCACCAACATTCTGCCTGCTGTGACATGCCACCACATCATTGGGTGTTCCAGAGCTGATGGCAGACCCAGCCCTCTGCTGCATGGGGAAAAAAATGCTGTCATTCTTCAGTCTTGTTTAAACATAGTGGGATGGACAAACCCCGTAACTCAGGCCCATGGGAAAAACAGCCAACATGGAGAGCCTGCTGTCACCCCTGTCTGTGTGGGGACAGCATCTTGACACAGAGCTGTGGTCACCTCACCATCCTGTCCCACCTGAGCATCCCTGGACCTCCTCCTTGCTGTCAAGGCAGAGGTAGATGGAACTCAGCATGAGGGTGCAGACAAACAAATATGTGTAAAGACCAGGGAGCAATTCAGGTGTTTAACATACCTCGTGCCACTTGGGCAAAGAGGACACAGGACCTGGGAAAAAGCTAAATGCTTATTTTAATCATGGTTGTAATGCCTAGAAGTCCACTGTCTCCATGCACAGACAGTTAGTTGACACCTGGCTGCACACATCAGGATTCAGGTGTCTGGAAACAGTCTCCACAGTCACTTCAGGTGCTGCGAGGAGCCTTGCCTGACCTGTCACCCCTACACCAGGAGAGGGCATGGCTGGTGTGAATGCAGCACCATGCTGCTCTGCTCTGCCTGGGGATCTCAGACACCCCATGACCTCCCAAATGGCATCGGGTATTTATCTGTGAGGAACTGAACACACTGTACAGGTTAATGCACGTGCTTGAAGTTGGGTCTCCAGTGCACTTCAGACCCCCTGGATGGGTCTGGCCTGATCCCAGGGCGCTGCTTCAGAGACCTCACGTAGATCCTATGTCATACACGGCAGCTCTATGGCTGGGAGGACTCAGGATGGAGGAGGGGAGTTGAGCCTGGGAAAAGGCAGTGAGGTAGGGGGAAGGTGTTGCTTTAAGTTTTGTCTTTGTTTCTCACTACCCAAGTCTATTCTAACTGGATATAAGTTTTCTGAAGTTGAGCAAGTTTTGTCCGTGACAGTAACTTGTAAGGGATCTCCCTGTCTTTATCTTGACTCAGGGCCTTTTTCATCCTGTGTTGTCCCCTGGGGGAATGAGTGAGCGGCTGGCAGGCGCCTGGCAGCCAGCCAAGGTTAACCTACCCCGGTGTGTAATGTACGGCAGTAACACTGCTTGGAGTACGTACTGTGGATACGGGAGGATCGGTAGTCATTTTAGCTTATGAAGTCTTCTGTTTTATGGTTCTCAAATGGTTAGCATTTCTAATCCTGTAAACATTTGAACACATACATAAGCCTGTTTGCTTACGTAGAATAGTTCATATGTGTAAAGCTGGTCAAGTGGATTTTATAATAAGGCATTTTTTTTCTCTTTCAATCTTCCATGTCTACTGTCATCTAAAAATCTAACTCTCGTCTTGGATATTGTGAGACTAGTCTAAGGTATCAAAGACCATACTGCTACAACTGTTCATGATCAAACTGTGGTGAGACCCAGAGGAAGACTGTCATCAGAAAGAGCAGACTGATAGAGTTGATTACACCTGGGACTAATAACCAGGGTCTATTAATCCTGATGTCAGCTTTCGGGAGCATAATTGAGCAGTCCTCAAGTGTAGTTTGCAAAAGGGCACATGAACAATCTCTGTAAATATTAATCAATGTACAGTTATGTTGTACGCTGAAGAAATTGTATCTAGGTTTTTGATGGTAACTAAATACATGCCTAATAGGTGATGCAATATTCCTAAAAGATAAATTAAGAAATTCCCAGTTGTAAACAGGTTAATTCATGTGGTCACCCACTTTCAGATTGGAAATCATCAAGCAGAATACCGTCAAGCTTTCCTTAGCATTAGTTGCTGTTATTAACATACATACAGCTTGGAATTTCTAAATCAAGTAATGAACCAAGATTGGTAATGACACCAAAGTTATTGAAAAGTGAACTTTCAACCCTGATCGACTTTTAAGGTGTTGAACTTCATTGCCACTTACTTAAAACCTCCAGTCCCTAAAAGCAGTGGTAGATGAGGATCACCTATTCCTGAGAAGGCTGGTTAAGTCCCATACTGATCATTAGGTAAGTTTCTCCAAGCACTTCAGTTTTTAGCCTGCACATTATTCTCTCAGGGGGCATGTCTGCCTCAGAAACAATACGAGCAGTATAACGGATGAAGAAGACATGGTTTTACTCAAGAATCAAAATTTAACAGTTTTGACAAATCACACAGAATCACACAGAATCATTAGGGTTAGAAAAGACCTTTAAGATCATCAAGTCCAACCACCAACCCACCACCACCATGCCCACTAAACCATGTCCCGAAGTGCCATGTCTACATGTTTTTTGAACACTTCCAGTGATGGTGACTCCACCACCTCCCTGGGCAGCCTCTTCCAATGTTTGACCACTCTCTCAGTAAAGACATTTTTCCTGATATCTAGGCTAAACCTCCCCTGGTGCAACTTGAAGCCATTTCCTCTTGTTCTATTGCTAGTTACCTAGCAATAGAAGAGACCAACACTCACCTCGCCACAACCGCCTTTCAGGTAGTTGTAGAGAGCGAGAAGGTCTCCTCTCAGCCTCCTCTTCTCCAGACTGAACAACCCCGGTTCCCTCAGCCGCTCCTCATCAGACTTGTTCTCCAGACCCCTCACCAGCTTCGTTGCCCTTCTTTAGACACGCTCCAGCAACTCAATGTCCTTGTAGTGAGGAGCCAACAATTGAAAAATGTGAAGCGGTGTGGTGTTTACAGAATATCCAGGAGGAATCTGAAGCCATTTATCTGAATGCTGAATATCAACAATTCATTTACATTGGAACTGAATGTTTTAAATTATAAATCAAGATAATGGTTCTTTAAGTGTCTTCTTTAATATGAAAATGTTGAGAACTACTAATAAGTAATCGGTACTTAAAATAACAGTTGATAAGTTGGTAAAAGCTAAAGTTTTATTAAACATTTTTCAGAAAGTCCATACTTTTATCCTGCCATGTTAGAAATCTCCGTATTGAATGTCATGCACATACATATTTGTTTTTTTAATTTGCTTTAGGAAAATTAATTAATTATATAAATTTAGTGTGACTATTCACATTGTTCAGTTACAGAGATTTCACACTGTGGAGTCACCATTTGGTCCAATTCACTCCGCAGTTCTGGCTCCATGACTGACCAGTCTTGCAGATATGCAGCCTCACTCTATGGCTCTCTGCATGCCTCGCAACCTGGCTTTACCCCCATTATATGTATTAGGGGAAGGCAAATAAGGTCTGCGTCCCTAAGTCTCATCCCACATGAAACAGCAACATTAGCAGAGTATGCACTGGCTTCTGAGAAATGTTCTCAAGTCCAACAGTTTCAATGTAGCTTTAAACTCCCTACATAGAAAAGAGAATGCGGTAAGCCTCCAAGTGGAGTTCTAGGTCAATATTAGAAGAGTCCAGGTCTTTCCCATTACCCTTAATGGGATGCTAAGTGCTAGCTAAACTATGTGCCCATTATTGATACATCTACTGAAGCCTTCACAAGGCTTCCTTTTATTTGAGCTTTTATTGGCATTATTATAAGAATATTAAAAGTTTTCTTTTTAATTATAAGCAGCCTGTGTTCTAACTTGAAAAAATAGTTTTAAAATACTTTTTAAAATATTGAAATATTTGCATCTGCAGTATGTTTCTTTCCTTGTTTTTGAAATAAAGTGAGGAGGCATAGAACACTGGGAATAATTTCCCCAGGGAAGTTGCACACTCGCCCCAACATTGCACACTTTTAAGATTCAGCTGGACAGGATGCTGGGCATCTTGTCTAGACCATGCTTTTGCCAAGAAAGGTTGGACTAGATCGTTCCTGTGATCCCTGCCAACCTGGTATTCTATGATTCTATGAACACTTAAGATTTTCAGTTTCAATGGAGTTTAAATGAAGATAGAGTATCACTGGGTGATTTGTTATGATTTCTTGCATATCTCACATCACACCCCATTACATTTTATTTAATTACCCCTTTATTAAGCCTAATATTTATAAACATATAGCCTTGTCTTTTCAGCAAGAGCTTTGGTCTCTTCAGAATAGATCTTTTCCTTCAATTCTTCTGTTACAGTCCAGATGATCTAACTAAGAATTAATTTAGTCAATTTAGCTACAAACTGTGAACATTCTCATTCATTATTATGTTGCTTCTGAGTCTCCAAATAATCTCTGCCAGTACTCCACACTCCATCTGAAATGTGGATAAGCAGCTAAATACATCTTTTCCTCTTTTAGAAACATGATTTGCATGCACTGAACTTTCTCTGTTACCTTTATCTTCACTGCAGACAGAAATAAACCTGTTCTTTTAATTCCATGTAGCACAAGTATCCATTTGGCCACTGCCGTTAAGAATGCCAGCCGCCACCTAAAGTGTTCTGGCTATTTTTTAAAAAGTTCAACACAGAATTTCAGTATTACTATTCTAAATAGTACAGATAGAAAGAACATTTGTACTGCTAGTGACACCAGCAGCTACCTAGTACTGCATCTTCTTCTTTTCTTTCCAGCAGTCCTAGACTGAGACACTATATTTTATCTGCAGAGTTACTCCTAGGGAGAAGAAAAAATCATTAATCTTCATGAATATACTCCCTATCCATACATCTACTAATCTGCATAGAATAACACCTAAATCTAAACCCATGATTTAAGTTTGCATTTATTAATTAATTCTTGGTTTTGCTAGAATCTAGCTTGATGAGGGCTCTCATTATTTATGCCTACATTCATCAGTGTTTTCTCTTGTGCAATGTGAGAAACAGGTAATGAAATTCTAAGAAATCATACATACAATGTTTTTCTACCCACATTTTCCTTTCTTAAAATAAGTTTTGTTAGCTGATTCTGTTGCCCCTGTGGCAGCTTCACCTGTAGTGCTCAAAACTTAGTACTGGAGTTATTTTAACTTCAATAATATAAGCATGTATCAGAAATCACTTATTGTTGTTGGGTTTTTTTTTAAATAATGCAGATATCTGTCACAGAAAATATATTTCTGCCAATACATCCAACTGAAGTAATGTACCTAAACATGGAAGTAATGTAAATACGTAGAACAACAATCCACACTTCTTTACACAGTCCTACAAAAAAGGCTGATAAACTTGAAAATGATGCAAAAGAGAAACTAATAATTGCTGCTGCTCTTATTTGTTGTCTTTACAAACTGACAGGCCAATTATTTGAATCTATTTCAGTAGAAGCATGCATACCTGGAAATAAAGATATCTTCAAAATCTGCATTTGAATAGCCGTGTAAAAAGACAAAAAAGAGAAAAAGTGTGCAATACATGTACAGTCACTAAAAAGCCAGGCTGAAGAGCATAATGGGTTTTCATGTGGGCTTTTCACCGTATGATAATAATAGAATTGAGAAACCCAAAATGTCACAGAATTTAAGGACATGGAAATTTACATCTCAGAACTCACATACTATGACCTATGTCTCCCATGTTTCTCATCCTTTTTCAGGCTCCAAGACTTTCTTCTCTGTACCAAGACTCATAGTCTCATGCACCTTTTCCTGACCACCCAAATTTACTGAAACTATTAGCAGTATGAAGAAGGACAGAGTTCTCAAAACTGTGAACCCATAACATGTTGTTGAATTTGTGTGGACCGGTATAACAATGCAGTAAATATTTTTTATAAGTCAATGACAGAAAGCCAAAGTCTTCAGGTGAACCTTTCTTACTTCAGGCTGGTATTGACAGGACAAATATATAAGGAGGCTATGAACTGCTTAATGTGTCATGCTGTCTTCAGTACCAGTTGGATGACTTTTATGACATCAACACATGAAACTATAAAACTGACAGAGGAAAGCCTGCTCCCATATGTTTCATTGAAAGTAGTAGGACAACGTATCTCCCGCCACCCAAATCATTAGGCTAGTGCTCTAAATTTAAAGAGCATTATGGGACTAAATAATTCAAGACTTTGGAGTAAGTTTAAGTTGATTAAAATTCCACAGCCTTCTAGTGCACAGTGAGCATTTTAGTTATTCAGACCTATGTGATCAGGAATGCTATTCTTGCAACCTTTAACTTTTCTGAAGTTAACACTTCCCTCTTCACAGTATGAATGAATGAGAGTCATAGATGTATTCTATGGGTCTACCCAGCTTTTCTGGTTCAGAAATGTAAATTCATATGAAGATTTAGATACATGCCAAAATTAGAGAAGACAGTGGAGGAAAATTAAATGTCAGATTTTGCTATATATTATTTAGTAGCAGCCACCAGTTGCTGCCATTAATTTTACAAGTGATTTTTCTTAGCTCCTTGACATAAAGAGGAAAACTGTGTCTTATTTCTTTGTGAGATAACCTGCTGCAAACAGCAGGAAAATTTTTGTTTACTTTGTTCTTTATAAGCAGAGTTAAAGCCATCTTAAGGCATGATGGATACTTAAATCATACTATCTATTTTATTGTTAACTTAGTAATATTTCTTCCTTACCTTTTTTCTTTTACTTTTAACTATTGCTTTTTAATATAGCATCTGAAGTAATGTGGTATGAACCTCTGGAAAGCAAACATAATTTTGCATACTTTAATCTCACTTTATAAAAGCTATAATACATTTACATTTCATTTCTTCAGACTTCCTACACTATAGCACTTCTATTTCCACAGAAAATGTTGATTATGGACCGGTGTTTGTACAAGAGCCAGATGATGTGATTTTTCCAACTGATTCTGAGGAGAAGAAAGTATCTCTGAATTGTCAAGCTCGTGGAAATCCCACTCCCACATACAGGTACCTGTTTCAGAATTATTTTTTTTTTAATTTTCAGAATATTAGCCACTGCAATCACACTCTGAGAGTTGGTGTCATTTGGAGAACAACAGAACAGAAACAGCTCTGTGACACAAATGGCTTTCCTGATTGAATGCTTTTTCTGATTCTGAATAAGCAAGGAGGACAAGTGGTACTGAATAAAGGCAAAGTGATATGTGAAGTTTTAAATTATGTTCTCTGTGCATCGTATCTATCCATGTGGAGGGACTCCTTTTGCCCAGTTTTTTGACTTGTGTCTGTAACAGCTGACAAGATCAAAATCTTTAATTGATTTTTTGGAAACATCTATAAAGCTATGAAATACTATCCCATTTTAAAGGGAAAGCAGTAAAGAACAGATACATTAAATAACATGACAATGCAATACCATGCATACCAGGATACCATGGCTGAGCCCAGACTGGTATACTTTCACTCACAAGTCCACCATTTTATTCCTTTGCAACCATTGCCTGTTGCCGATTTTCCCATACAGACTATTATGCCACAGTTATCTACTATACAGATCTGTTATGACACACCTGTGAGTCTGAGACTTCAGTTTATTAATGGTGCCCACATACAGGTGGGAACGGTATGTTGCAGTCACCTTATCCATTTGCTATATCTGACTCTGCTCATATATTATACAAATTATAAGTGACATAGAAGGGCCGGGGGAACATATGGTTGATTATCTTTTCCGTACACCCTTTAGCTTTTCTCATAGAGTCATTCTTCACTTACAAAGGAAACATAAGGACTCTTATCATTGTGTTTTGTCATAGGTGATAAGCATCAATTCTGCTTTTTATTTTTTACCTATTACACTTATTTCACTTGTGGATTCTTTAGCATTTTGAATGAATTCTCTTTAGACTTACTTGAATCACAAAGCTTGCATTTCTATGGCTGGAAGAAATTTGGAGGCAGTACTATCTTTAGATATCTCATCACAACAGCACTGAATCTGCCTCTTTGCAACAGGTATGAGTTATTAAATGGATCTGATGCATAGTAGAACCTCCCCAAACAGCACAGGCGTGACTAAAACATGTAACATGGGATCAGGAATGAGCGGCAGCAAATTCCTCAAACTGGAATTGCCTGATCCCCTCACCATGTGGGGTGAAAACTATGTTGCATTCTTCCTTATTGACCTTCCTTGTGTAATTTCTATTACATATTTGTTACTTTGTTGATAAAAAAAAAGTATATCAATTCCACATACCGTTACAGTGCTATCAGTCCATTAAACATAGCATGGGGAAAAGGCATAAATTCCCATTAAAAGAGGGGAAGCCTATGTACAGCCCTCCCAGACAACCTCATTGTTCTTGTGGAGATTTTCTCTTTGGAGAACCTATGACCTTTCTTTCTTGGTCCAACCATTTTCCCAGTGGAATGCATTTAACGAATACAGGCTTTCCGCATATCTTAAAGGGCAGCTACAGAGAGGACAGAGACTCTCTCTTCACAAGGAGCAACATGGAGGAAACAAGGGGCAACAGATACAAGTCATGGTTCATATGAGAGAGGTTTCATCTCAATATAAGAAAGAAATTTTCTACTGTGAGAACAATCATTCACTGGAACAACCTCCTCAGGGACTTGGCAGAGTCCCCATCACTGGAGGGTTTCAAGATGCCATTGAAATAAGGTGCTAGATCATCTCCTCTAGGCCTCCTTTCCCGTGAAAGTTTGGACTAAATTATTTTTCCAGGTCCCTTCCAACCTGCGCTGTTTTATGATTTTGTGATATCCATTCCTTCAGTTCTCCAGAGATTATTTGGTGTCAGCAGCCTCATAAGAAAACTTTCCTGACTACTGTTCATGTAAGGAAATCTTTGACCCGAAAGGCCTAATTATAACAAACAGCGCAGTTTAACTTCTCCTTCTGTTGCTGCCACTTGTCTGTACAGCATACAAAATATACACTACCATCCAGGGGAAGGGAAAATTACTTTGTGAGGGGTATACTGTTCTCCAGGGCAGGTGCAGAGGGAATTTAGCCTCAAAAAAAGCTATAGATAGGAAAATGTTTTGGCAAAGATTTGGGCAAAAGTATGCCCAAGCTTTGGCATATGAAATAATGAGGAGAAGGGATATTTCAATATCACCAAAGACCCTGTCTTATTATCTACAAGCACTGGACAATAAAGATCACCATTTACATGGGTGATGAGGCCCAAGCTGCTAAATATTTTCAGCCAAAACCAAAGCACAGCACAATTTTTTTTTTTTTAATCTACAATAAAAGAAAATTTAAAGCACTCAAAATTTCCAAAATTAAGTTGTGTCTGCCAGTTTAATTAATTTCCTTAGTCTCTATATCTTATGACACCATGTTCATAACCTGTTTACAAATTCTTTCTTTTGCTAGGGCATTACTGCATTTTCACAGAATCACAGATTCACAAGGTTGGAAAGGACCTTCAAGATCAT
>NW_010536828.1:65441-71605 GCF_000687285.1 Phaethon lepturus | reverse complement strand
ATAATTTATTTTATATGTTTGTACATAAATATATAAATAAAAGGTGTATTTTTCTATTTTGTTTACTATAATGAAGTAGTAGTAGTGAATTAAAGTATTAACTATTGGATATCAATCCAATATACCTACCTATTGTTGTTATAAATCCTTTGTCTAAATATTACATGATAGGCTTAAAAGAAAAAGATGAGTTGTATTTCTATTCAACTCAGGAGTACCAGAAGTGATAGAATATGATCCCGTGCATTGATTTACTGAGATAATAAGACTTCATACCATTCCCTTCCCCTCCAAATTCAAATGACTCACCCACCCCTTCTTTTTGGAGAAACAGTCCTCCTAATTCCAGCATGATGCAGGAAAGATGAGATAGGTTTCCTACATACAATTTCTACTGCCACAGGCTTTAAATTTTTGATATGATTCTTCTTTTTTCATGTTGCTTCCTTCACTCACGATGGGATACACAGTTCTTTCATTCATCATAAACATAAATTATTTTTGTCCTATTTAAGCCATATCCAGTTTAGAAAATGCAAGCTAATATTTTTTTTCTCTAAAATTGGAATTTTCACTTGTTTCATTTTTTAGTCCCATTATTGTCTAGTATTTCTGAATATTAGCAGAGTACATTATACCACAAGAATATGACATAAATAGCAATTTGAAGACTAAATGTTTTCCAATAGGAATTAATGAAAAATGAACTTAAGTTCATGCTATCACTTTCATGTATTACTCATAGTTCTTAGTCATCAGCTTGTGAATATGCACAGAAAAAATATATGTGTAGAAAAAAAGAAAGCAGTTACAGCTAAAACCCAAGTGATAGATACTCTTTTAATGAAATAAATATTGAGAGACTTTTTACTGGATTTGAGAACTACTGAAAGTGACTATTTCAAGTTAAATTCCTTGCTAATATAACTCCAAACGTTTTAGTGGATTTACTTCTGCAGATAATTTGTCTCTTAATGTACAGAATCATTTGCAATAGGAATTGACCTAAATATTTTTAATGCCTGCAAAAGTGTAGTGCTTACAGAAATTAAGGGTTAAATACTTGGGGTCAGTTTCTGTTTGGGTTTGAAATGAAGATTTGAACTTATTTTAAGAAATATATTCATAAAGAATATTATGAAAACCATGCATAATAGAAAAATAGGAAAGTAGGAAAAAAAATAAAAAAGGCAACCTTCAAAATTGCTAATAAACGTCACACTTAAAGAAGAAAGTGGAAAAAAACCCAAAATCTTTAGCTATTTTCTTTTAAAAGACATTTAAATTAATTTCCTGCTTATACCACTTTCCTATCTACTCACATCAATTACCAGCTGACATTACACAGCATCATCCAATACAGTTAACAAGTTGCACAGGAACTTGTCCCAGAATAAGTAACCAACACAAAGTTTGCTGAACTTGAAACACACTCCCTTATTCACCAGCCAGACACTGCAAGATGAAATATTTGCTTTATGGCTCAAAAATTTTTACAGAGTAAGGACTGTTTTATCTGTAATAGATATGAACCTTATACATGTACATACATGAAAATGAATTATCCAGAATAACACAGTATAGTTCAAGCTGTTTTTTGTCTTTGATGAAGACTGTAAGAAACAAAATAAATTCACAAATGACTGTAAAGACAGATAGTCAAATCACTCATTACTCTAATGAACCTTAGCTCTTGTTATCTAATGATAACAAGGTCTTCAGGGACCTTGTAAGTAAGTAGGCAAACCAAGCTGTGTAAAAACTATAGAAAATTCTATGAAGTCTAGGTTGCTGATCAATAGGTACTTCTTTGTTATGGCTGTGGGTTAAGTGAATAAATGTATTGATTTGGAAGAATATGTGCTTTTTAACATTCATAGCAGTAACTGGATGCCAAACTTTTCAAGAGATAAGATGAGATAAACAGGTAAAGTATTGTACTCTACAAAAATATTCAGCCCAGGTTGTCCTTTTCCCATTTTCAGTGGTGAATTCAGGGTCTTTAAAACAGTTGTGCATAACTTCTTTTCTTTAAGTTTTATTGTGAAAATTATTTGGATTGATTTCACAAGAGAAAAGAGGAGGAAGAATGGGTTCACCTCTGTCAATTTTGATCCCAAAATTCAAACTTTTCTTTTCTGTCAGGAAAGAAGGTTATTAATTAAAAAAATGGAATATAGTATTGTGAAAGTGATATTTTCTCTACATAGGCATACAGTACATACACACGCAGACGCAGACGCAGACGCATACGCATACGCATACGCATACGCATACGCATACGCATACACATACACATACACATATACATATACATATACATATACATATACATATACATATACATATACATATACATATACATATACATATACATATACATACCGTAGATGGACAATTTATGTGCATCTAGTTCAATCTTTAGATGATCATGACAAAACAATGTTGTACTAAAACATTTCTCTGATTATAATTCGGAAGAAGAACATATATTTGATATCTTACAATGTAAGAAAAGAATAATGTTGTTAAGATTATATGGTCAACTATATGCAAAAATGTGGCACTAGAAGCCTGGTCAAAATGGAATGCACTTTATGCTAGCTGACCACTTAGGTATTTATAAAGAGCATCCTGTGGAATATCCTGTTAAAAAGGTGGTAAATTCACAAGAGCAATACAGAGATTTGGAAATAACTTTTTAAGAAATTTCTAATCTTGACAGTAAAATCTGAAGAGCAAAGGGAAGAAGAGTTCAAAAGGGGATAAAGTATATTTAAAAATATTTAAGAACTAATCACTTTTGCATAAAAGACATGCAGTTTTAAATTACAGCAAATGATATGCTTCAAATGTTATCACAAAAAGATACCTGAGAAATCTACATGCAATATTTTTGATTGTGTCTATTTAATTAGTTTCCTGTAAGTGGGGAAAAACCACAACAAAAAGAACAAAACAAAGATACCAATGCAAAAGAGAGAGTAGAAATACACTGTTAATGAGATTCAAACAATAAAGATATGATGGACTGCAGTTAAAGGGAAAATGCCAGTTTCTCTGCATTTTAATTAGTGAGTTCACAGTTTTGATGAACATGCCAGAGGGACTGTTTTATGCTATGCTTCCACAGTGAGTTAAAGGAAACAAAATGAACAGTTTTATATTGAACATCTAAGTGATAGATGATGCTTCCTTTGGAATTAACATGAGAACAATGGGGAAGATGATACTTACCTAGCTAGGGAAGTTCTACAGGATAATTCCACAAAAAGACAGATATCAAAGTACAAAATATTAACAACATTTATTAACACCTGAAAATAAAATTTCCTCAATTGTTATTTTAAATCTATTCTAACTTTAAGTGTTATCTATATGCTTAAATAACTATGAAACAAAGGTAGGAAATATAGGGAGGAAAAAAGTGGTCATCATTCTGCCATTCATTCTTGAATATCCCAGTTCATCCATAAAAAAGAGTTTGTATTTTTACATGTATGGAAGAGAACTCAATCTAGTGCCATACACCTTAATATGTACATGAAATGTAGGGATTTGTTTTAAATGTTCATTAAAAACTTGATTAGTGTTTTAAGGAATAATAATAAAAATGCTTACATGGTAGTTTTCAAGAACTGAAAAACCTCCATGCAGTCTCACAAGGACTTCTTGTCATACAAACTCTATAAAATATATTAAACCACTATTTGCAAGGAAAATAAAAATTGTTACTGAAAAAAATCAGATTAAGAAATATTAGAATTATTTATCAATTCATTACAAAGAGATCATTCATACCTCTGATCTGGGATTAGAAGTTGTGCCCAAGAATGTATAGATCTTTTTAATTGGCTAGTGTCATGCTAATAAAGAAATTTTAAAGAAAAGAACAGATCTGAAAACTTGAAATACAGATTATAGTAATGGAGTGAAGAGCAGTGCTAGTGAAAGCTCTGGTACTGAGCAGGGCATTAGGAAGAATCTAAACTTCAAGAGTAATACAGTGGCTTTCTTCTATAAAAGTAAGGTAGGGCTTTGAACATGACAGAGTTGTTTTTAATACATGCACTGCGAGGAACACTATTGAAACAGCTATTTCATTGACACACTTTTAAAATGTCATGGAAATATGGAAGGAAAACTATAGAAAAGGAAAATGGATACAAAAATGATATGAAACCTCCTTTACTGTAAGATGAGTAGGGAAACTGTTAACACATTTTTTAACTTTTTAGTCTCTAAGGAATATATAATGAAAAAGTCACTTCACCCGTCATCAGTGTGGTGCTGTTTCTGAGGTAAAATATGGCTTCTTTTTAACAACCTGAGAAGTGTTGTAAATCAATCCCAACTAATGGCTTTGCCATGCTATCAAACAATTTGCGAATGGAATTGCAGAACAAATATCTGAAGTTTAAAAATTTAAGAGGAGAGCTGTGTCTGAGACTTGTTGAAATTATTCAGAGGTCGAGTTTTCTGTGTAACTGAGTGGAAGGTTTCACTTTTGTCAATATAATGGAGATTATTTTACCTCCCTACCTTACAAGCATGTTGTAATACTAAATAAAATCCCAAAAAATGTGTAACAGATTACAGAAAAATGTTAAATTGAAGACATTACTAGTAGGTTTCAATTTTAATTTAATACCTTTACTTAAGGTTCTTGAAGCCCTTTGATATATAAACAGTTGCATGTATTGTAGTAGTACAGGGTATGGGATAGCCAAATTACAACTGCAAATACTGAATTTTGACTCAGGTTTCAGCATTAACACAGTTTTTTATAGAATAAATATTTTCTTGTACTCTTGAGAAAGAAAAAAATGACTTTCAGTGTGAAGTCAAAAAAACAAGCAATATTAAAGCAATGGCGAAGACAAACAGAGAAATTTGATTGGAAAAAATTTTTACAGGAAGAAAGAGATGCTTAGATGTGTGTCACGCATGGAAATCAGACCACATACATATAAAATGGTGAGAAATACAAATACAGTCTTTGCTATTTTAATTCAGCAAAATTTTACAAAATGTAACGTAAAATTCAGTATTGATTGCAGCCCTCGCAAGCTAAACCTCAGGCAAAAGAAACAAAGTTCCCAGGTTTGCAACATGTTCTGTGAGATACTACAAATAACTGAGAGTTCATAACCTTGTTCATATGTCTGATTTGAAAGATGGCCTCTCTGGTTGCACAGTGACTACGACTTGGCTTGTTTACTGATTGGGAAGAAAGTATACCACTAGCTGAATCACACACACAGCTGAGAAGGTTGCAGGAATGGAAATAATAAAATAGGTTGACCTCAAGAGCTGCAAGATCTAACGCGGCAGTAAAAATAAGATTCACACGAATTACAATGTATTTCTGGTGACATTGTGAACAAACTCCAACGGGAGATTTCCAATCTGTAATGTAGTTGCTGTTAAACTGGGTAGAAAGTCTCAACTTATAAAGGAGACTTACAAAGTTTTTCTTTTGCTTTAAAAAAACCACAATACTTAAAATTGCAATCATTAAGGAAGATTGGGTCAAAAGGTTATTTTCTGTATGATTCTATTTTTTTTTTAAAAAGCAAGTTTTTCTAATTAATATTACACTGTAGTTTTCAGTACAAAACAAAAAAGGAAAACAGAATACTTTTATATTTTTGAATTAGTAATTCTGTTTCCCAAAAGGGGTATACTGAGTGACTACTTTTAAAATACTATAAGTAGATGAGTAGTCACTATGGCAACAAAAGATTAAGGTTAATCAGTTAAATTCCATCTTAGTGACCTATAACTACCTATTCTACACCTATTAATGCTTAAAATGGTAAGGTACTTCAAAATAATAAGTATGAGAAGAAAAGTAAATTGTTGTATTAATTTTTGAGGCTATAAAACCAGAAAAATATTTAATGTAGCAACTGTCTGTGAAAAAGATCTCATAAGAAAAACTTGTAAATTTTAAAAAAGGCAATGTCTGAGTATATAATATTTCATGTTTGCAACTGCAATCACATCACAACTGGACAATCTTGCTTAACCATCATCCTAACACTGTACTGGTAAATATTTTTACAAGTGACCATTACAAGTGACAGTAGCTGGGACCTCATCTATAAGATAAAATTCCCTGGACACTAATACAACAGCAAATCAACACACACTCCAACTCC
>NW_010536828.1:31965-65427 GCF_000687285.1 Phaethon lepturus | reverse complement strand
AAGAGTCATATTTTTATGTTTCATGGAGACTGATTTAATGACTCATAGGCTATTAATCAAAGCCTTTTTCTAAAACCAAAATAAAACCTGATGTTTACTTTTCCATGTACGATATGAATATGTATTACATATATATACAAATATATATATTGCCCCATGTTGCTGAAAAGCTTTCCATAGTTATACTGATCAGATTTGATCAGGTTGGTGTTAATAGCATTATCTTTTTGAACTACCACACTGTTTAAGGTGGGCCTACAATAAATAAACAAATAAACAACTTTTTTCTTATTGTCTTGGGAGGGATTAATTTGATAAGGTGAGTTATAAACATATAGAATGGCTATATTCTCAGCAACCCTTCCAAATAATATATCAGAATGTGATGTGAAGAGAAGACCTTTACCCTTTCACCTGGAGGGAATGTTGTACTCTTTTGGGTTGTGTTAGACATAAACTTCAGAAATGGAGAGGCAGTCATTCTGGACACTCAGCCTCATATTGACACACATGCACACACACTTCTTTCTGAGTTAGTAAGAATTCAGGCTACTACGTGCATTACCTTTTTCACTATGATGGATTAGCAAAATGTTGCTATTCCAAACTCAGTGTATTTTTGTTTCACTAGTCTAGCTAAAAGCATTGCTCAACAGTAAATTATTCTGTCCACAGCGAAAGAGGCTTAGAAAAATGAAGCCAAAGCTATTGCAGTTATTCATACAGGTACTTTTCCTCACTAGCCTTAAGAAATGTTCCAAATTTGAAAAAAATCCTTCACCTCAAAGGAATCTCTTCTTATAGATCAGGAGCAAGTGATTTAGTTCCTATGAATTGTTACCAAAAACATTACTGGTGGATTTGAAATCTGTGGGAGAGACTGCACAGTTTTGGAAATGTTGCTGAGGCAAATCAACTTCTGAGACAGATGAGTCCCTGTTTATTCAAATATGACACCCTTTTTCTTCTTAAGTGGACTCTCCAGAACTCCCCCAGAGAAACTGTCAGATCAACTAGAAAACATAGGATTGTTTGACAACAAACTGAATGGTTTCTGAGGAATTAGCAATAACCATACGTGGGCACTTGACTGATAATTGCTATTGCCATCTGAGTCAGAAAAAAAAGGCATACGCGTACAAGAGCTTCCACTCCTTCCTTTATTCAAGGACTTACTTTCTTACTGCTGTCTAAGAAGGTGTTCTTGCAGTCACATTGGAAAGTTGCAAACACCCTGACTCGAGCCATGTCCCTCTTGCTTTCGGGAGTGCCTCACTCCAGGTCTATTTATGAAACAGTATTTCAAAGAAGTTGTCTCCCAGGCATTTTAGAGTAGCTTCCTTTATCTTTGTACTACTGCTGCCATTTTTGAGATGCATATATATTCTAAAATTTATAAGCCTACCACCTCTGCCACCAAAACAAACAAACAAAAAATTAACTAAACCAAGATGACCTTCCTTCAACTCTGTAATACCGAAGGCTTCAAGGTTGGCTGTCTCCCAAATTTCTAATATTCTCCTGAATTCCTGGCTTAGAAAGACCTTGATATCTTTGTTAGGCCACAAAATCTCCAAAGCCTGCTAGGAAGGAATTTGCTTAGATAGAAGAGACTTGCAGAGCAGTGAATGAATCATATCCCTCATGACTGGTTTCTTATAATATCTATGTCTCCCGTCCTTTTTCTCTGTCCCAGTGAACATTTCATTACTCAATATGAAGTGATACATTCCTAGCATGAGGGATTTCTGGTCTTGATAATCACATGAAATAGCTCTGAAAGGGTAATTGACATGACAACCTAAACAACAACTAAATTTGGTGTTTTGTGATATGTTTCATTTTAGAGATGTTTGATAAACTTTTTAGTTTATTTTGCATAAGGTGCAATTCTTGAAATATAACAACCCAAAATGAATCACAGAATCACAGACTCATTAAGGTTGGAAAAGACATTTAAGGTCATGAAGTTCAACTGTCAACCACACCACCATGCTCACTAAACCATGTCCTGAAGTGCCACATCTATGCATTTTTTGAACACTTCCAGTGATGGTGACTCCACCACCTCCCTGAGCAGCTTGTTCCAATGCTTGACCACTCTCTCAGTAAATAAATTTTTCCTAATATCCAATCTAAGCCTCCCTTGGCGCAACTTGATGCCATTTCCTCTCATCCTAACGTTAGTTACTTGGGAGAAGAGACCAACACCCACCTCCCTACAACCCCCTTTCAGTAAGTTGTAAGGTCTCCCCTCAACCTCCTCTTCTCCAGATTAAACAACCCCAGTTCCCTCAGCCACACCTCATAAGACTTGTTCTCCAGACCCCTCACTGGCTTTGTTGCCCTTCTTTGGACACGGTCCAGCACCTCAACGTCCTTCTTGTAGTGAGGGGCCCAAAACTGAACACAATATTTGAGGTGCGGCCACACTATTTCTGATACAGGCCGGGATGCTGTTGGCCTTCTTGGCCACCTGGGCACGCTGCTGGCTCATGTTCAGCCGGCTGTCAACCAGCACCTCCAGGTCCTTTTCTGCCGGGCAGCTCTCCAGCCACTCTTCCCCAAACCTGTAGCGTTACATGGGGCTGTTGTGACCGAAGTGCAGGACCCGGTACTTGGCCTTATTAAAGCTCATGCAGTTGACCTCGACCCATCGATCCAGCCTGTCCAGATCCCTCTGCAGACACCCCCTACCCTCAAGCAACACTCGCACCCAACTTGGTGTCATCTGCAAACTTACTGACGGAGCTGTGATGGTGAGAAAGAGACTTCACTCTAAGGTTCAAATTAGCAATTTTTTTGAATTTCACTCACAGGTCCAAAAACAGTTTATCTGAACTTCACTCACAGGTCCAATATGCCACTATTGCAGGTTTTTATGAATACAACGGAGGAATGCACTCTTGCAATTCTAAACCACAGACACACTAGATATTAATACGTTAAAAAGAGTGCATTAATCACAATCTTAAAGCATGCCAGATACCAATCAGATGTTTCTTAATCACTTACCCTCTCTCAGGTAAGGCTTCTTAATCCCTGGGAAGTTACCTTGAACAGTGTCCTGGACAAGGGGGGAAGAATCTCCTACAGGCCAGCTGTGTCATTGGAAAAAAACTGCCCCAATTTCTGCCCAGACCTTAAGGTCTTTATTTTCTGATTTGATGGGTGGGGGCAGGACTCGCCTGTGTGGATTATATGTTTATCTCTGGTGGTGTGATGGCGCATCAGCACACAAAGTAACTGAATAGTGGTGGAATCATTCTCAGTGCATTTGTTTGTTAAGGGATTATTCAAGTCTCCATTCAGGTTTAGGTTCTTATCATGATGCAGTGTTCAGGCAACCGGGGGCTGAGCCATTTCTGCAGCTTCCCCCAAGTCATCTCTGCATAGTTATCAAGGTGAGATGAAGCTGAGTCAATTCACAACTCCCTGCATCTTGCTTTTGTGCTCCAAAACCAGTCTAGCTGGGTGATCCCTTACAGTTGGACATCCCTTACAGGAGCACAACCAAAACTTTAGCAGCATCAGTCCAAGTATAAAATTTCATGTGTTTTCAAATAACATTTCGGCATAATGTTTGCTCTTTGGAAATAGTTTTATGTGATGAAATTCATTAGATTTTCTTACAACAACCGATAAATATTACTCTACTTCTATAAATATTACTCTTTTATTTTTGTATCTTTCAAGCTACACATCTGTCTACTCTGCATGATGTAGAATTTCTTGAGTGTAGAAATTCATAATAATCTTCATTAATTTATTTTATATTTCTTTCAATACTTAAATACCCTTATGAAATAATATTTTTCTAAATCATCACTGCCTATCCCAGATTCATATAATTAATGAATTTAACAACAATGCTTTCTTAGTTCCATAGAACCTGACACAGCATTTACCTTGTTAAACCTTGTAGATTTTCTCATTTGCAACTGAAGCACTGGTAAGTTTAAGAACTCAAAATATTTCCACTATATTAGCTACTACCCCATGTTACTGTATTGCTCACATAACACAAGAGATGGAACTGAACAGTAAAAGATCCCTGATGTTTATTAGCAATATCTCTCTGGCCTGTGTACCTCAGCTTCTCCCATATCCGTGTTGTTGCTGGGAAATCTGCTGCACCAAAAGGAGACAAAGAACACATTTCAGCCTGTTTGTAAATTTATGTTTCTCCCGAGGTACTGGCCCACTGTTATGTACAAAACCTTGTATAACTTGGGAAGGAATGAATTCTCAAAGTCTGCCTCAATTTAGATGAATCCCTACAATATTAATCTAAGCCCTTAATTTAGGATCAAATGGGTTGAATGAAAGATGAAACTGGAAATCAATGTTGTTGTCTAGTTGTATTGGGTTCACACAGCAATTTTGGTAGTGGGTAAGGCGATGAGGAGCTGCAGGGGTGACTTCTGTGAGAAGGCACTAGGAGCTGCCCCCATGTTGGACATAACCAGTTCTAGTCATCTCCAAAATGGACCTGTTACTGTCCAAAGCTGAGCCCATCAGCAATGTTGGTGTCACCCCTGTGACAATATATTTAAGAAAAGATAAAAAGCGCTGTGCAACAGCTGTGAGAGTGCAGAAAAACATGAGAGAAACAGCCCTGTAGACACAAAGATCTGTGAAGAAGGAGGGGGAAGAAGTGATCCAGGTGCTAAGAACTGAGATTCCCCTGCAGCCTGTGAAGAAGATCTTGGTGAAGTGGATTGTCTCCCTGCAGCCCATAGAAGACCATGCCAGAGCAGGTGGAAGTGCCCTGAAGGAAGCAGCAGCCCAGTGAAAACCCACGCAGGAGCAGGGTCTTGGAGAGGAGCCCATGCAGGAACAAGTTTTCTGGGATTCCACTCCTGAAGAACTGTACTGAACAGAAAAGGACCCACGCTGGAGCAGGACTGCAGTCCGTTGGGAAGGTCCCCACTGTAGAACAGGGAAAAAGTGTAAGGAGGAAGGAGTGGCAGAGAGGAAATGCTAACCACAGCATTTGTGAACTGACCACAACCCCTATCCTCCACCTCACTCTCCACCACTCGAGATGGGAGAGAGTCAGAAAAGTTGGGAGTGAAGGGGTGAATTTGAACCTGAGTAAGACGCTGAGGGTGAAGGGAAGGTGGTTTTAGTTTTGTTTTTCTTTCTCATTATCCTACTCTGTTATTAATTGGCAATAAATTAGTCTTCCCCAAATTGAGTCTGTTTTGCCCATGATGGTAACTGGGGAGTGATCTCTTTGTCTTTATCTTGTCCTGTGAGTTTTTAATCTTATTTTCTCCCCCTGTCTTGCTAAGGAGGGGGAATGAGATAGTGGCTTGGTGGGCATCTGGGTGACCAGCCAAGGTTAACACACCACACTAGTATTTTCAGAGTCAGCTGAAAATGAGGTCAACATCTGAAAGCAAGCAAGTATAGTAAGATGAAAGCTCTGTTTTGTACCCAGGTACTTATGTAATCTGTTAACAAATTTAAACAATACATATCCACAGCAATGCTCAATCTGAGATGCATTAATCTTTCATTATGAAACCTAACCATAAGAAGTTTATTTATCTTCATAAAAATTCTGAAATGCCAATACACCTTTAATTTTATATTAAATGTATGTTCTATTTTATATAGACTATAAATTATCTGGCATCCCAACTAAGGTGAAAATTCACACTTGTAAATAGATATTGACCACTAGCTACAACAAGGAGTGGACAGAATAGCTTGGATCAATTTCCTGTTTTCCAAGGTACTATATGATAATCTAGAGTCTATATTTAATATATTTTGTATAATAAATCTGTCATTCCAAAAAATACTAAACCTACATCTCTTGTTTTAACTGTTTCTCACTATAGTTCTTAATTTTTTTTTTTCCCAAACATAGTCTAGCTAGAACAACACATTTGTTGTTCTGATTAACCACTGTTTTATCTGCAGCACTCTTAGAAGCAAATTGTCACAATCTGTCTCATTATAGACTAAGTTTCTGGATAGGCAGGATTTCAAAACTGCAATACTATTGAGCCACACAGATACCTTGCAATCCAAATAGAATAAGTAACACTGGATAGTCAGTTCTGCTTTTATTTGTTCTTACCTTTTCACTGCATGATCTTGTTCACTTCACAAAAGGTAGCCCAACACTTTTTTTTTTAAGCTCCAAATCTCTTCCACATGTTTGGTAGCTCTGCTTGAGCTTTTGTCTGGTGTTCTTAGCTTTAACATGTTTATTTTCTTGTTTGCTTTGTTTTGTTTATGCTGCTGATAATTCTTTTTTTTTTTTTTCCCCAGTGTACCAAGCACACACTTAGGTGTCATATTATTCAGCAACTTGCAGGATATGTTCCCATTATGGAACAGGTAATTTTGAAGAGAGACAATATTAAGCACAAAACACAAGAAAAAATATAAATACAGTACCCAAGGACAAATCTCATACCCACTCTCCAATATTTTAGTTAGGATTTCTGGAAAATGGGGGGTGTTTCGGGCATAATTTATTTCTAATATTAATTCCATTTAACTTTATTTATTTTCCGTTTTGCAAGTCTCAGCATTTTAAATGTGTTTTTTTTGCATACTGGTGGCAAATTTTGAAATGTTTTGTGGTCAATTTTTGGTCACTGATGACTCCAGCAATCAGGTTTCAATAATTGATTCCACTAAGATATATCAGACCAGTTTAATTTCTGTCAATTCATTTTTATTCCATAGGTTTCAAGTTCTTATATTTCCCAAAGCAGGTTATTACTCTAACTATAGTCTTTCTGTTGTTTGCCCTGTTCCTGTTTTCCCCTTACTCCTCTTGATATGTTTCATTTATGCTGGCAAATTTTGCATCTGTCCTTGTCACAATTTTCTGGTGGTTCTGTACCAGTTCAAGAAAAAAAGGAGATATTGTAAACATGCTTACTCACAGACAGACTTCAAACATGTCAGCAAATACAAATGCTTCTAAATGTGACTCAGTTTAGATGTGCTTTCTCCAACAGCATTGCCAGACTAGAAATTTCTTCATAGAAAGTCTCACATTTCTGTGAGCAGAGTCAATTCCAGCAGGATATTCCAGCACAGGACTTAATGTATTTTCTCTGATATCCTTGGAAAGTTTGGACTTCAAGAGTGCTTGACTAAGGGTTCAAATTTAATTTTTGTCCCTTTCACATCATTAAACAAAATGCTAGTTTAAGGAATGAGCAAAGTTTTAAAACCTCTCTGTTTTCTGATGTGTAAAAGAAGTATTAATTACAACTATTGAATGCATTAAGGAAAGTTTTTCTATTATTCTTTCATTTTAGTGAATGCTTAGGTAATTCATACTTTTGCAATTCACATATTGAGCTGACTTTACAAATAAGTCATAAAAAGCCTTCACTTATTATAGTCTTCAATGATTGGTTGATTCATCTTGGGATCTTTATTTTGGCGAGGTGAGGCTGGGAGGAGACATGTAGTGGTTTTTGGGGGTGGGGAGAAGGAGAGGCAAGGGCATGTCACTTCTGTGCATTTACTGATCAACTTTCCTGGTGAATATTCCCTTTCCTAAAACTGTGTTCTTGATAGCAATGTTTGTGTAGTTCACTCCTGAACTGTGCCTTACTGTTCTGATCTTTCAAACACAAAAACAATTAGATGACATTGCCCATTCATCATTTGTTTGCTGAGGTTGAAATTCACTCCAAGGCTTACAGCTGGAGCAAGGCTTATTCATCACTAAGGTGTCACACTAGCTTTATTCTTGCTTGGCTTGAATCTCTTCCTGCAAAATTCTATTTTCTTCTTCTACAGAGTAATTTCCTCAGTTTTTTCACAGTAAAGCCCAACATGCACTATGAACATCCACAGGATACTACTTCAAATCCAACACACAGAACAATGCTAACTCTGCAAAGTTAGTCTCACTCAGCCTGAATTGCATTAACAACACTGCTGGTATGCTGAGCATCTGAATCAGGTGGCTCTGCACTGTTTTTATTCATCTGTAAGAAAAAACAGGAAGACTGTTTATGTTAGAGCATGATGTATATTTTGAGATATTTACCTTGTCCCCCTGCATTTACACTGCTGTGTATCATTCTTCTAGGTGTCCTATCTTTCTTCTTTTTTTGTTTTATTTCTACAGTTCTACATTTTCATAAATCAAAGTATCAGACTCACTTTCAGAAGACATATTCTCTACTACCAGACTCAAGGACTTATGAAAGTCAGTTATACAAAGTACTGAAGTAAGCAAGGGTTTCTCATAGCAGAAGACTTTAACCATTTCAATAAATTTCTAACATGTTAAAAGTCTTACTTTTCAAGGCAGTTAGTATCATTTCCTAATCGTAAGTCTAACAACTTGATAATGTTTGTAATTAATGTTCATTATTTATTATTGTATGGTCTCTGAGATAACTGTAACATGTCATCTCAACTTAATGTCTCTTCTAGTTTCATTTCTCTCTAAAGATCTTAAAAATTCATAAAGAACCCTATTGGCATGTCATGGTGGACAACCAGTATTTCTGTTTATTTGATGCCCTGAGGACGTTTAGTAAACAGCAAAATTGACAACAAAGAAGACTTAAAGATATGGTTCAACATAATCATTATTAAAGTTTTTTGGCCCAAAGCCTGGTCTCAGAACAGTTGAATGTGAGTCGCTGACACAAACTGCCTGAACTATATTATCTCTCAAAGATCATACTGGTTCTACTGAAAGGTATTTGAAGGACAATGTAATCATCAGGCACAGTCAACATGGGTTCACCAAGGGAAAGTCCTATCTAACTGATATAGTATACTTCTATGGTAAGGTCACCTGTTAGTTGATGAAGAGAAAGTCATGGATGTAATTTTTCTGGATGTTAGTAAGGCTTTTGATATTGTCCCCCACAGTAGCCTTCTGAACAAGTTGTCCAGCTGTGAAGAACAGGCTGAACAGCAGGGCTCAAGGATTGTGGTGAATGAGGCTACATCTGGCCAGAGACCAGTCACTGGCAGTGTTCTTCAGGGCTTAACTCTAGGAACAGTTCTGTTCAATTTTTTTATCAATGATTTAGATGCAGGAGCTGAATGTTCCATTAGCAATTTTGTCCATGATACCTTCCTGGGAGATGCTGTTGACTCTCTTGAGGGACAAGAAGCCTTGCAGAGGTATCTGTATAGATTGGAGCATTGGGCAATCATCAATAGCATGAAATTTAACAAGAATAAATGCCAGATTCTGCACCTGGGACAGAGCAACACTGGACACAAGTCTAAATTGGGAGAGGAGTAGCTGGAGAGCAGCCCTGCAGAAAGGGATCTGGTGATGCTGGTTGGCAGCAGGCTCAACATGAGTCAGCAGTGTGCCCTGGCAGTTAATAGGGCAAACTGCATCCTGGGGTGCATCAAACACAGAATAACCAGCCAGTCAAAGGAGACAATTACCACGCTGTATTCAGTGTTGTTGTGGCCTCATCTGGAGTACTGTGTGCAATTCTGGGCCCCACAGTTTAAGAAGGATACTGAGATCCTTGAATATGTTCAGAGAAGGGCAACAAAGCTGGTGAAAGGGCTGGAAAGCATGTCGTTTGAGGAGCAGGTAAGGACTTTGGTTTTGTCTAGTTTGGAGAAAATTAGGCTGAGGGATGACCTTATTGCTCTCTACAGTTCCCTGAGGAGGGGAAGTGGAGAGGGAGGTGCTGATCTCCCTGGTATCCAGTGATAGGACACATGGAAATGGTTCAAAATTGCATCAAGGCAGGATGAGACTTGATTTTAGGAAGCATTTCTTTACCAAGGGGGTCATCAAACACTGGAATAGGTTTCCTAGAGAAGTGATCGATGCCCCAAGCCTGTCAGTGTTTAAGGGGCATCTGGACAGTGCCCTTAACATGCTTAAACTTTTGTTCATCCTTGAAGTGATCAGGCAGTTGGACTAGATGTTCATTGTAGGTCTGGAACTATGCTATGCTATGCTATGCTATGCTATACTGTACTATGCTAAGCTAGACTAGGCTAGGCTAGGCTATACTATACTATACTATTCTGCCTTAAACCCAATCCAGTCAAAACAGGGAGTATGGGCCCTCAGCAGAGCAGGGCCTGAATTCCCCCTGTTTCAAGGGGAATTAGGTACGAGCAAGACTGCAGACATCTAATTCTCCTTCAAAACTTTTATGGTGCCTGTCCAGAAACATCATGACAGAAAACTGATAGAACATTTCCTCCAAAACCACATGGAAGTTTACTGTGTTCTCTTATTCTCTCTAGTGAAAGCTTCGCAATGAAGGCAGGTTCAACAGCTGTATTTAGTTATATGAATGGCCAATATTCAAATCAGAAGTCCAAACTTGTAACAAAGTACCTGAAATTATGTGTCGGGGTGGGGAACAGGATGAAGAGAAAGGAAAGATTTAAGACAGACTAACGTGGTGGGATTGTTGGTGCTATTACACAAAGACTCCGATGCTCTGAGGTTTCAAGGCCTGAAGGATTATTCCTGCTATTATGGTTAGCATTTATAAGTACAAATTAAATAACTAATGTGTATGAAAATATAAACATATAATTTCTTTAATAGATGCGAAAAGACATTGTTGAAAGAGACTACCCTTTTGCTATGTATGGAGAAGGACAAATAAAAAGCATTGTGCTGTGTAGATGCTGGTACTATATCCTTACCAGCAAAGGAACAGAAAAAAACCAGAAGAGGAGGGAGTCCCTGCACATATGAATAGCTTACAGCCACACCCCAACTTCTAACAGATTATGCATTTTGTCAAATAATTTTGAACTTGACTAGACAGAGGAGGATAATATATACAGTGACACTTATTTTATGCCTATCCAATTGTCGTATTTGCATCTTGGCTACAAAATATAACAAGTAACAATCATAACTCAAAATTAACTGGTAAAGCATGCATACTCATGCTAAGGAATATTCTCTGTTCAGTAGCAATGATTTCATCAATATGACATGCAGTATAACTAACTAACTAAGAATGCTAAATATTTCCTCAACATATAAGATACCTCTAGAAGTGAAGATTAAAAAGGAGAAATAGAACAATAAGACAAAGGAAATTAAATGAAAAAACAACTTTTGTTGTTCTTTTTTCTTTTTCCTTGGATGAATTTCAAATGAGTTTTCAAGGGCAGGCTAGGCATCTAGGATGACAGAGAGAATACACTTTCAAGCCTCTGCCACAGAATTGGTAATTAAAAATTTCTGTGTTACATCTCTTTGTCACATATTTTCATGAGGTTTGTGATTTAAGATACCTGAACCAGTGATTAACCTAAGAAACATCTGCAGCATACCTGTTGAAGTTTTGTTGCCTGCAGTGATATATGAGAAAAAGGAGAAAATAATGTAAGAATTAAGAATATGTGTTTCAAGTTTCTTGCTTCCTGGCTCTAACATTTTGAGGGAAAACACAGAACATTTGTTTAACAACTGTAACTCATAACATATTTTAATTGCTTCCCTCTCATACTTTAGACTGAAAGCATCTTTTTTAAAGGTGAATTCAAAAATATCTTTTAAAAATTACTTTGTTTTTCAGCACTTAACGTCAAAAGAACTGGAGGGTCACTGCCCCTCTCTACCCACTGTCTATGTGAATGGCAGGCATGAGGAGTCAGAGGATTCTGTCACCCACTGTTTCAGGAGTGATGCAGCTTTAATTAAAGTCTGGCATGGTTTGATGTGGCCCAACGTCCAAAAGTGACAAAGTGTTTAGGTAGAGAAAAACGAGTGATGATTAAAAACTTTCAGCACTGATTTTTTGTTTTATTTGGTTTTAAAGGAGAGGCACAGAAAGGATATTAACAAAGGTGAATAGAACAGAAATTCAATATTTAAAGTGTCCTTTCCCTATAGCTTGCCTGGTTTTGGTAGCCCATATCATTTACTCTGGAAAGGATAATTGCTTGTGGTCTGTTCCTGCTCCATGTAAGAGCAGCAGTTCAGCAGTAGAATGTCAGTTTAAACTTAGTTAGAATTTAGTTTAAATTCTATAAAACCCACTCACACTGCTGCAGGGAGGGTCATGGTTTTTAGTAGAATAAATGAGAGTCAGGAATTCAAGTAGCACTGAGGTGCTTGGAGAAAATTCAATGAAATTCATAATCCATTTACTGGACACACATAGTTGACTTTTGTGTGTGTTTTAGAGCATCACAATGTCTATGCATCTGAAGGCTCTGGGAGTCTGACATTCAAAGATATTTTAAAGTCTGTAAGTGTCAGAAGAACATTGTCTAGGTTCAGTTAAAACAAGAGTAGATGGTAAAATATGTATAAAGGTGCACATGCTGCTACACAAGGGATGCTTATTTCAAAATGGACAGAATAAATGAAGGCTTTGGGCTGGCAGAGGCATGCAAGGTGCTTTACAGAAATGACATGCACATAGTCTGCCGGGTAATATGGGTCACATAACTCTCTTGGTTTATTGAGTATTCCAGTGCACTTTGGTTCTGAGGACAGATAGTGACATGTTAAACTTGCCAGATGTAAGGCACAGGCAGGACTGTAACGAGAGCTGGGAGCAGGACTGCATGTGAAAATGAGAGAGCATTTATCTTTTGGGAGGAAGAGAAAGTAAGGAAAAGGAAAATGGGGAAAATCCATCTACTCACAGAAAAGAACTGAAATGGGTACACTGCTACACAGGAAACATAACAAGGTAACTCTGAATTATTACGTGGGACTGCCTGCATTATTTTCTGGACTAACAGTAGACTGATGTCTCCCTCTCACCCACATGGACACATGTAAGAGTGTCCAAATCCATATTCACACACCCCCACTCCTCCACCATCTAGAGCAGGGAATATAACTAAAAGTTCATTCACTGTTGGTTTTGAAGCCCATCATGCCTCATAGGCTTTCAAATCCTGTGAATATCTGAAATTTTGGTATTGCTCCTGTGTCTAGTCTATGGACTGACACTGCCAAGGAACATATTTGTCTAGCACAAGATCCTGTGGCTCAAGACCTGTGCAGTGTATTCTAGTAAGGTCCAGTTTCTAAGGCTTTTCAAGAGATTAAGCAGCCATATCAAAGACACAGTTTTCTGTCCCAGGACATGGGATGGGCATTTCTGACAAACAGACTTTGTACAGAACTATAAAACAAATTATTCCTTACTAGGTGTAAGAAAAACAGACATCTAGACAATGCCAGCTTAACTAAACACTTACACTGTCTCTGTTTCTTAATGCAGACAAAAAGTAATTGGGGTTTACTAGTTAATTTTATAAAGTAGCTAAAGTTTCCCTAATACAGATGATTTATGTTTGGAATTATGCGGTATGTCCCAGCTTAGCTTGAGCTGACTTATTTTTAAGATTCTTCTTTTGCATTCCATGAAAACACAGTCATTCTTTTTACCCAGGATGCATACTTGTGCTAGATTCTCTGTCATAGCAGATTCCTTTGGTTTTAAAAGTCATCACAGATATCTCTGTTGTGCATTTTCCCACTGCTAACCGCCATTTTTCTACAGTACACAATAATTCTCTTTGCTTGATCTAATCAGCTTTCTGAACTTCATTCATCTGACTGCATAACCTTCAAGACATAGTAAGTCAATAAACTACATTTATTTTAATTTAAAATTTCACTATTTAACGAATCCTGGGAGGGGAGGTTCTCTCAAATTTCCTGAAACTTTATTAAGACCCAGATATGACCACCCCTACATTTTTTGAAATTTTGGATGCAAATCCTCTGGGTTTGTCTTTTATTAAGCCAGGATGCACAAGGGAAAATAAAGCCACAACAATGTGAATACAAACTACAAATTAAAGAGTTCATCCTCATCCTTCATATTAGGAAAAGATTAATAAGAATAAATAGCAATGAACACCAATCTCCCTTTTGAAAATGGGTTATATAAAAATGTTTCAGACTGATTTTATTTGTTCTTTCAGTGCAAATTGAAGGCAAGATTTACTGAAGTTAAGCATAAATTCTGATGGCATTTGGTGCTGACTGATGACCAAGGCAGAATAATTAGTTATTTTCCCACTACTTCAGAGAATTTATTGACAATTAGCAACTCAGCTATATATTTCATATAAATAAATCGCTGGATGACATATCTTAGCATAAGCACTTTGACATTCAAAAAAGAATATGCTCTCATAGCACATGAACTCTTGTGTGGTCTTATACCATATGAGAAACACCATTATGCCTACCAGATTATTACTCTAAACCTCCCTCCTTTTTTTTTGACTTCACTTTAAGGTCTCTCCCTACAATAGTCACTATGTTTTCCCCCTAAGTTTAATTGGCTTCTGCTATAGTTTAAAGCTTGCATTGTCTTTACATCCTTTTGCTTTCTCTCCATTTTTAAAAGGAAAATTCTCTACAGACTATACTACTTGTCACAATTATTCTTAATCTGACAGCCATTTTGGGTGTAGAAAGTTAGTTTTAGAAGACATATTTTTATGTGTCGTCATTAAACACATATTTTGGACAAGGTGGTTTGACTTTAAAAAAGTTCTTTAGAACTCTGGAATTGTAAGGAGCTGAGTGATTTTAAGAGAACTTGAGATTACTGATTGTGGAAAAAGGATAACAGTTCTGTATATGTCAAATGAAAAGCCTGATGATAAAATTCCCTATCTTCTTCTAACCATGTCTGGCAGTAAATGAAAAGTTATGTGTTGTATTCTTCTTTGAAAACAACCTATAGCTTATCATAGAGGCAGAGGACTGGCAAGCAACGTGTACTGACAAATTCTCTTGATTTTATTGACAAGAAGGGAGAAATGCAGGTGCCCTGTTGTTAGGTAATACTGTCAATTTCTTAAAAAAAAACATAAGTATTATGATCTACTCTTCCTTCTTAAACCATTAGCTGAAGCTTGGCTTTAATGCTAGTAATTCTCATCTGAATAGAGTCAGTTTTCTTTCACTCATCTCAAACAAGCAATGACATCATTATGAACTACATCAAACTAACTTTATTCTGTACTCCAGCTATCAAAGGGTTATTCACAATTCAGTTTTGCCTTGTCCTGTGCAAATTACTCGCTCCTAGAGAACAATGCCATGCACAGGAAAGGACCCTCAGCCATGTTGGTGTAACAGTGAAAGCAGAATAAAAAATTAACCTGTCAAAAAAGGAAAACAGCAGCAAAAAATGTCCATGACGAAAAGTATTTGCTCTGCTGGCTCAATATATTCTTATTCCAGACTGCAGTGACCTTACTAAAGAATGATTTTCACTAGTTTCTATGACACTTTGCCTTCCTTAGCTGGGGAGGAAGATGCTACTGATTTAGATTCCAGAATATTCAATCAGTCTGTTTCACTCTGCATTACCCCGCAGATACTGTATCTAATCTGTCACTTTGGAAGGGTCTGTAGCTGCTGTTAAGTGATTTATCTCGAATAACCTCTGTGCTATGACAGCTCTGAGATACTAGAAGGTCCCAGTAGTGATAAGAGCAGCCACACTCAGCACAACGTGCACAACTGCATATTTATGTGAAAGTGGGGTTTGCCAAATAAAGTTTGTAATGCTGTGATTAAACAGATTATTTTTTTCACACACAAAATTCATTAAGAGAACAATGCAATCCCCAACCTCTGCTGGTGAAATTGTTATCTTGTTAATGGGCATGAACTTTATAAGACCTATGGACAAAGAGAGAAAAGTTTCCTTTGTTTTTGTCATTAAAAGATTTGACATTCAAAAGAGGAGGCTTGTACTAGGAAAATTTATCTCATTTTATTTTACAGCCTCGAGATGGATCCTAACAGCAACAATGTGAAACAAAGCCTTATTAACTGGAATCCTGAAAATCCATAATATTTGAAAATGTTATTTCAAACTACACACTAATTTTGTGTATACCATATATCTCATGACCATGTTAAAACATTTTTTATAATATATCTTTCCCATGTTTTTAAGAAAATACAAGAAAAATCAACATGTCTTTAAAAAGGACATGATGACAAGAAGATAAAATTCATATATTCCATCAAAAAAACCCCAAACCTCACAAGAGGTCAAGTTTTCAATATGTTTGAATTCACAAATGGTAGAATTATGTTTGGCTGAGTTGAAATGAATGTGAGTAAAGGATGACTTACAGTTAATGTTACTGCAGTAATTGAACATTTCAGTCTCAGTTTTACCTTCAACTAACTCTACTGAATAACATCTGTTCCATTATAACAAAATAGGCCTTGTTCTGGTTTCTGGAAGGCATATCCTTAGCAACATAACTGTCAAATTATACTATACTCTGTGTCAATGGTTTAATATTGCTCAGAAATGAGCTGAAGTTACACTGACGTTTTTCTAGGAAGTCAATCATTTGGGCCTCAGTTTAAGTCTGTACCCCTACTCAAAGAAGTGATACTTAGGTTAAGGAACAAACATATATTTTTAAGTCTTTTGCTGAACATCAACCCTCCATGCTTTCAGACTTCATTGATACCTGTATTGGGTTTGTGTGGCAAGGCTTGGTAGTAGGGGGGCTGCAGGGGTGGCTTCTGTGAGAAGATGCTAGAAATTTCTCCCGTGTCTGATAGAACCAATGCCAGCCAGCTCCAAGACAGACCCACTGCTGAACAAAGCTGAGCCAATCAGCAATGATGGTAGTGTCTCTATGACAACATAATTAAGAAGGAGAAAAAAACTGGTGCACAACAGCAGCCAGAGAGGAGTGAGAATACATGAGAGAAACAACTCTGCAGACACCAAGGTCAGTGAAGAAGGAGGGTGAGGAGGTGCTCCCGATTCTGGAGCAGAGATTCCCCTTTAGCCCGTGGTGGTCCACTGTGGAGCAGACATCCCATGGAGGACCCCACACCAGGGCATGTGGATACACCCGAAGGAGGCTGTGACTCTGTGGGGAGCCCACAATGGATAAGGCTCCTGGAAGGAACTGTGACCCTGTGGAGAGAAACCCACACAGGAGCTGGTTTTGTGACAAGACTTGTGACCCCAAGTCCCAGACTTGTGGGGGACCCAAGCTGGAGCAGTCTGTTCCTGAAGGACTGCACCCCATGGAAAGAATGCAGGCTGGAGAAGTTCATGAAGAATTGCAGACCAAGAGAAGGACTCAGTTGAAGAAGTTCATGGAGGACTGTATCCCATAGGTGGGACCCCATGCTGAAGCAGGGGAATAGTGTGAGGAGGAAGGAGTATCAGATACAACATGTGATGAACTGACTGCAACTCCCATTACCATGTGCAGCTCAAGGAGAAGAACTAGAGAAAATTGGGAGTCAAGTTGAGCCTGGAAAGAAGGGAGGGATGGGGGGAAGGTGTTCTAAGATCTGGTTTTATTTCTTATTACCCTACTCTGATTTGATTAGCAATAAATTAAATTGATTTCCCCAAGTCGAGTCTGGTTTGCCTGTGACAGTACTTGCTGAGTGATCTCCCTTCCCTTATCTTGACCCACGAGCCTTTTGTTGTATTTTTATCCCCTGTCCAGTTGAGGATGGGGAGTGATAGAGCAACTTGGTGGGCACCTGGCAGCCAGCCAGGGCCAATCCACCACAATGTCTCAAGCAAAAGTTCTGAAACAATGAAACGTTAAGTTCTTAGTTAAAGTTTAGTACAAACCTAGGTTCAGATTCAGTGTGGTGGTTGTACCTATAGGTACAGCAAGGATGCAACAGCACAAAATCTGGAATACTAAGACAAGGGAACAGATTTATTATATCTCCTATTATGTCCATAGGTTCCTGTACAGTTAATAGGAAGAAACCATGCCCATCATGAAAGCCAGTGCATTCAGCGAAGGATGTCTAAACTTCAAGTAGAGACAAATGTATGCCCACAATCCTGTTTCTATCCTTAATTTAAGCATTCCCTGCAGTAAGCATCCACACGAAAATAGAATTTGCAACCTAAATCTGCTTCTTTGATCTAGATGTCTTTGTCACTTTTTGTGATATAAATGTCTCAGCCACTATGTGGATCTTAGGTGCCTCAAAACCTCTGTTTTTGTCTATCCCTCAATTTTAAAATGTATCAGTATACAATTTCTATTCTTCATGAATCTGTTTGGTGATGAATATTTTTGTCACAGAACAGTGAAGATACATTTTTATTTACAGTCTTTCAGTGTCAAAATGTCACAGATTGACATTTACTTCACTCTCATTGATGTGTATATTTAAAAATGGTGATAAATTATTTTCTCTCTTTTAACTGCCATTGTAGCAATGAAGTGATTGTATAAGTATACATCTGCAAAAACAAGTTTGTAAAAGTCATGGAAACCTACATGTATATTTCAATAAATGAGTTACATTAATTATTGGTGTCTAAAATGACTTCTCAATTAAATTTTTTTTAAAAATGAAGGTGTTTAGAAGGCTGAAACTTCATTTCCTATCATCTCTCTCTCACCCATCAACTTTTTTTATGGCACAATTACCCACACAGCAAGCATGTGTTTGTTATTTTTAAAGTCAGGTTGAACAAAAAACTGCTGAAAGAAAAGTCAATTAATAAATAAGACTGCACAGAAAGTGTTGTGAAATGAATGACTGGTTTCTAACAGGTTTTCTAGCAGACATCTCTGATTCCATTTCCCTAGATGTCATATTAGCTCAGGACCCTTGTCATAGTTGTGTAGGTAGCGGTGATTAGTGCTTAACCACAGAATTTCAGTTTTGCTTGGCAGTCCTAAAAGAGGTTGTTCTGAGCTTTTTTGTTGCTGTTGTTGTTGTGGAACTGTTTGTCAAAATGCACTAGATGCCAACCCAAAAATGCAGTATCCCTTCTTTCTGCATATACAGGCCTTTGAAGTTTAGATAAAGTGAATTGTTGTAAAGAAGCCCTGCCATAAATTACAGCTGACAGTGGAAGCGATTAAGGCTTATAGTTTGATTGCATGCATTAATCTCTACAACTTTCCTCAAGTCTAATTTAATTACCCACAGGTGTACATTTCTTTTTAATTTATTAGCTTTGTCAGTAATCAGTTGCACTGCACACTATTGCTTGCAAAAGGTGCAACACAGCTACATTCACAGACAAATCAGACAGTAAACAGCAAAATAAAAGAATGTTAAGTGCCACAGCCGACCCTCCAGTGTACATTAATATTGTGAAATTAACATATGAAATTAAACTATTTATTTTATCATGAAGAATTGTCAGGTATCTTAATTAAGACCAGTCCACTAGCCCAGACAAAAGCAGTTGAGAAGGTTTAATCTTTTTTTGCTTTGGAAACAGCTGCTGTTGTTGGAATACCCTGCTCAGAGGCCATCAACCATCCAGATTTATTTTTTTAACCAACTTTATGTTACCGTTTGGACCTGGCTATTTATTGCTTGATGACAGTGCTGTCCCTTCTGATCAAGTGAATGTGAATACTGATGTTAATTTTAATAGACTAAAACCAGGATCCTGATTTTCAGCATACCCATCATTTTAGGTCCCATATAGTATAAATTTAAGTCCCATGTGCCATAGCAAGAAAAACTATGCACATTCTCTCAAAGTTTCTTTATAACCCAGATCAGACACATTCAGCTTTATTGTATAACTAACAGAAATTTAATGTGTTTGTAACCAGAAATGCTCACAAGCATATCTACTCAGAAACATGGCTCTGGTCAGTCTTTTGAATTCAATATTACACAGTCCCATAAAGGTCCATGTGTTTCACTTGCAAAATTCCTAACCAAAAGGAAGATTGTCTTGGTTTTTTGTTTGTTTCCCCATGTACTTTATTTTTCCAATGACATAGAGATCAAGGGGTTTTGTTTGTCGTATTTTAATAACCAATAAAATGCATTATGATTGTGATTAAAACAACAGGAAGAACAGCTATTGATGTTATTAATTATTTACACAATGACATGGACAAAGCAGAAGAAAAAAAAATTGTTACATACCAATAGGTGTAGAATTATGCATAGCTCTGAGTCAAGTTCCATTTCCTCTGTGTCCATTCAGATGATTTGTCACTGAGAAACTCCACAAATGAATGTATACCTGACAGGAATGTTTTGGTTTTTTTTTTAACTTAAAGTATTTTCACTCCCCACTGGCCCTATGATACATAGCAAACCATTTCAAACAGATACCATGTTGAAGAGGGATACCAGGGAAATAAAAAAGCCTCCTGAATAAAACAGTGAATTGCACAGTACATGCAATTATAATTAAACTTGTTTAGCCAAAACACAACTAAAATGGTACTTATTTAGTATTGTTTAATATCTTTATTGATGATCTAAATGAGGGGATCGAGTGCTCCCTCAGTAAGTTTGCAGACGACACCAAGTTGGGTGGGAGTGTTGATGTGCTGGAGGGTAGGAGGGCTCTGCAGAGAGATCTGGACAGGCTGGATCGATGGGCTGAGGTCAACTGTATGAGGTTCAATAAGGCCAAGTGCCGGGTCCTGCACTTTGGCCACAACAACCCCATGCAACGCCACGGGCTTGGGGAAGGGTGGCTGCAGAGCAGCCCGGCGGAAAGGGACCTGGGAGTGCTGGTTGACAGCCGGCTGAATGTGAGCCGGCAGTGTGCCCAGGTGGCCAAGGCGGCCAACAGTGTCCTGGCCTGTATCAGAAATAATGTGACTGGTAGGAGCAGGGAAGTGATCATGCCCCTGTACTCGGCACTGGTGAGGCCGCACCTTGAATACTGTGTTCAGTTCTGGGTCCCTCGCTACAAAAAGGACATTGAGGTGCTGGAGCATGTCCAGAGAAGGGCAACAAAGCCGGTGAGGGGTCTGGAGAACAAGTCTTATGAGGAGTGGATGTGGAAACCAGGGTTGTTTACTCTGGAGAAGAGGAGGCTGAGAGGAGACCTCATTGCTGCCTACAACTACCTGAAAGGAGGTTGTGATGAGGTGGGTGTTGGTCTCTTCTCCCAAGTAATTAGTGTTAGGATGAGAGGAAATGGCCTTGAGTTGCGCCAAGGGAGCTTTAGACTGGATATTAGGAAAAATATCTTCACTGAGAGGGTGGTCAAGCATTGGAACAGGCTGTCCAGGGAGGTGGTGGAGTCACCATCACTGGAAGCGTTCAAAAAATGTGTGGACGTGACACTTCAGGACATGGTTTAGTGGGCATGGTGTTTGTTGATGGCTGGACTTGATGGCCTTAAAGGTCTTTTCCAACCTTAATGATTCTGTGATTCTGTGATTATGGCCAATGAATTTAACGATTGAACTTGCTGACAGAGAGAAATAGGCCTTCCCATGAAGTAAATACGTTGTACTTCATGGCTATAAATTTAAGAAAATATTTTTAATATAATGCATGTACATTATTACTGTTGTTGAACAATAAATGCAGTAGCTCCCAGTCTCTGGGAAATGTTAGAACTAATCAGGACTTGGAAACAAGTGCGTGATTATGTTCTGTGCTGTGCCCAACATCATGAAAGAAAAGAGAACATGATTCTGAAATAATGAACACAAAAGGGAAGTAGGAAAGCTTTCAGTTTGAACACAGTATATCAACTATATGATATACCCAAAAGGTGGAGAATGCTATGTTTGTACTTTAATGTTTCTTTTAAAACTTTTTTTCTTTAATATAGACATATACTGGAGCTTACTCTAAAATCATTGTTAGTTTCCACAAGGCTATAGACTGATGACTAGTCTGACAGACCAGTTGAGTAACAGCAGTTCCTGGCAGGTGGATGGCAGGCTATTGCCCTTGCAACTCAGAAGGCAAATCTCATGCCAAGTAGAACAGTGCAGAAGAAGGTGATATGGGATCAGCAGGAGTTCATCCTTGACCGCCAAATTAAAGAAATCTTGATCAAAGCCAAAAAGCTTATTTAGCCTTGGTGGTCCAGCTACATAGGAAGAGAATATTTAAGTTCAGGTGAAGACAGAAATTGTAAAATGGCTAAAACCAGTGAATGCACACTACCATTCTCAAACTGAGAACCAGCATGAGAGAAATAATAGTAAAAAAAGGAGAAGCTGCTTCATAAACCTATATCATCCTGTATTAACTCGCATGTCTGTGTTTTTCATCTGTTTCATACAGAAAATTACCACTTGCATTCAGAGACAAAAAAAAAAAGAAAAAAAGAATTGTTTACTCATGAATGCCTTCAAAACATTTACTCAATTTACAGAAATAACCCTGCAATTTAAGATATTAAGAGACAGCTTTTAACCTACCTGAATAAGAAGTTAAAATGGATATATTGATTGGAATAGCTATTGAAAAACAATATATTCTGCAAATCTGTTTGATTTCTCCATGAAGTCTAAAGCTCTAAATCCACTATCTTTAAGCCACCATAGGTTACATGGGCCGTTATAATTGTATATTATGCAGACTACATAGTGCTGGTCAAGAAAGTTTTTCACTATTCAGAGATCCTCTCATTATCTTTTCCTTTCTCTCTGTACACATATGTTGCTCAGAACATCTTTGGTTTTGACACTTAGTGTTACTTAAAGACAAATAATGAGTTAGGGATAGTGGAAATAAAGGGGGAAGGGAGAGAAACTGATACAGATTTCTCAACCCAATTACACAGCTTTAAAAGTCACAATTTTCAAACTTTGCAAACATACACTGAGAGAAATATACAAACTGTAATCACCCGGATAATTGTGACTTCATTGTTCACATGTAAATAAGACTGAATCTATGAAGACAATAGAAAGAATGAAACCTTTATTCTTCAGATATCAGAACAGAACAATCAAGAGCTATTAAGAGCCAGAAGGAACACTACTTGTTGGAACAAGTTATTGGCTGTTTACCTAAGATGGGGTTAACTGTTCTCACTTCACATGCTGTCTGATGAAATAGCTGTTCCTCACATTCAAGAGACAGTTTAAGAATATTTACTCTGATCCAGATTCTTCCTTTCTACATGTCAAAGTTATTTAAACACCACAGTAAACTAACTGTACTGCAAGATTATTTCTCAGATTAATACCACTCTGAAGTAACAATAAATAAAAAGGAAAAGCATTTAAAATATTGAAGAGCAAAAGTTTACTTAAAAGTAACATTTTAAAATAAAAGGAAAATGAGGACATGCAATCATTCTGGCATGGACCTGCACTAGCCATCTAACTAGTACTGGCTAGCCTCTTCAAAGACCTACCCTGAATCAAGACAGACTGAGCATCCTGTTCTGTTCAGTAAAAAGTCAGCTTCTGTTATCTGATTCAGAGACAGAGTTCAGTAACAGGGGTCATCCATTTAATTTATGCAGCCATGAGTGTTACAATCTCCAATGAAAGGTCAAGAACAGGAATTAAGTATAGATGACTAGCAAGTTAAACAACTGACAGTGTGTATACAAAAGGAATATAGCTTAATTTACTGTATCTCTTGTTACTTCTCTAATAAAAGAAAATGAAAAGAAATTAAAAATAAGGTATTTTTAGGAGAAATGTATTTCAAAGCAAAGGAGACAAATAATGTTTAATACAAACCTTGAACAATATTAAAACTGAAGCTAGAAAATTACTTGCCACAGCCCTATGCAACGTAAGTTCTCCTTGTTGGCTAGAGGTATAAAGAGATTTCAACTTCACTGAAAACAGAAAGAAGGACATGCTTTGGCAACTGACCATCTCAATTTGTAATAGGCAAGAATATGTAAGAACTCTTTCCCCAGAACTGAAACAAGTCACCTCTTTTAAGCTAACTTTATCTTAGACTTAACCTTAACTTTTTTTAAACATAACTTTCAGGTCATTCCACAAATTAGATACAATGCCTTTTTGGAGGCATAAAAATCGGTGCATTTATAAAGAAATTGATCAGAACAGAATGGATGAAACACTCTTCCATGGAAATGGAGGCCTAGTCTTCATGATGGAAGACCACAGAATTATAGAATCATTTAGTTTGGAAAAAAACTTTAAAATAAGGGTCACATTAAGCAGAAAACTCTGCCTCACTCTAAGCAATCGTCTATGCAAATGGTACAATGTCTATGCAAAAGGAACAATTAGCAAGATATAGGCTCATTAAGATGTTTCTTTTTTTAGTTCCTCACTGTGACTTCCGAGGGAATAACTGGTGGTTTTCTACCAGTATTTTTTTTTTTTTTTTCACTAAGCATGCCCACAGGGGAGTTTGTCATGTGCTTAAGTTTCAGGATCCCTTGCCGTTAGAGGATGCTTTTGTTTTCAGATCACTGCATTCTCAAGCAGGTTGTGCAATGAAAGCTGAAAACATGGAAACTGGAAATTGAAATGTTCTACAGAATCCTGAGACAGAATGCTTCTCCACTTAGTATCACAGGCAGAACATGTAATTATTTTTACATTTTCCAGGAATATGGGTTTAGCATTAGATTACCTTAATGTTGTGCATCTGCAGTGCAAAAAAACAAAAGGACTTTGGTTGTGTCATTCAGAACTAGCTTAGTGAATTTGTTAGATTTACTTTCAAATTCCATAAAGAGATTATTGAATAATTCTATCCATGTAGAAAACAATTACTTTCCAGTTAAATTTGACATAAAGTTTTCTTGCTTCATGTTTCTCTTTTTATACTCAATAGGTTATTTTCAAGGAGAGAGGGTATTACTGCAGGGGTCAAGCAGCAGTTTTATTGCTGCCCTGTTTTAACAAATTCAATTCTTTACATATTTTTCAGAATACTGTCACCAAACTCTTAAAAAAAAGTGTATAGAGTTATGATATACATGATAAAAAATGTGAACAGCAATACTTCTGCTGGAGAATCCAAAGATAATTACAATTTTTAAGAGAAACTTGTTTTGCCAATGGAATTTTGATATTACTATATATTCTTGTATTAATATCTACAAATTCTCTTCCTAAGTATTTAAATCTACATTCTTACTATTCTGTGATGAAGAAAATTGTTATTTAAACCTTATAGATAGAAAACTGAGGCAAATGGAAGATTAAGGTCACACAGGGAGACACCCGTGGCAGTTGTCAACATTGTAATGCTATTCTAGCATTATAAAGTTTACATTTTTAGTGTCTATCATTCAGAAGATATCTTCCTGAAATAACTAAGTCAATCAGGAGGCACACATATGATGAATTCAGAGAACTAGAAATGGCTTCCCAGTATATGAAGAACAAGAAATCACCTCAGCACTCAAAAAAACCCACCATACAGAAAAAAGCTTCTCTAATTCCTGTGCCATTGATATTGAAGGTCATTCACAGGATTGATTAGAAAGATGCTTAAAAGATGATATTTTTATAAATATTTTGTGAAAATTCTGTCTATGTCCCAATTATTTTTTAATTTTAGCTTAAATTGTTGTTTGCTCAGAGTTTCTCAGAAAATGAGAAGCTTAACAAATGTAGCATCCTACAGTATTCAATACAGTATCACATAGTAACTTTTAAGTAAAAATGCTGAGATATGAACGGGGTAATACAGTGTAATGTGGGTGGAAAATTGACAAGACTATTGCCAATATCAAAGATCTATGAATAGTAGCACAGTCCAGCTGGACACCAGTTACAATGAGACTCCATCAGAGAGCTGGTCTGGGATCAAGACTATTTCATTAGTATTTAACTATCTATTTCATTATCTGTATTACAGCCAGGATGATGAGACGACCTGCACCATCAGCAAATCTGTGGATTTGCTGGATCTGTGGATCTGCTGGAAGCAGTCGATACACTGAAGGACAGGACTAATATACAGAGGAGCCCAGAGAGGCTGAGCAGCAAGTGGACAGGAACTCCATGAAAATCATCAAAGGCAAATGCAAAGCAGGGCCCTGGGATGGACAAAGTCCTGCAGCAGAACAGGCTGGGGACAACTGGCTGGGACCAGCTCTGTCAAACAGGCTTGGAGGACACCAGGTTTGTAGTGCCCTCAGGCAGCACTGTAGCCCTGCCGTCTGGGGTTGCACAAGCAAGGGTGCAGCCAGCAGATCAAGGAAGGCATCTTGCCCAGCTGTCTGGGACCTGTGAGACACTCCTGAGTGTTGTGCGGAGCATGGGGATCTCCTGCATGACACAGACACTGACATACTGGTATAAGTCCCACAGAGGCCACTGAGGCAATCAAGGTTGGAGCATTGGACTTCCAAGGAGAGGTTGCAGGACCTGTGTGTGTTCAGCATTTAAGAAAGAGAAGGCTGAGGGGAAACATGATTACTATCTTCAGCTATCTAGTGGGAGAGTATAGATAAGATGGAGCTGTACAGTGAAAAGAGGAGAAAGAACGTTCTAAAAAGGAAGTTTCACCTAGGTAGCAAGAGCAATCTTTTGCATATTATGGATTGTCAGAGATTTGAGAAGGGCTTTTTACACAGAAGGACTGTGTGATCTCTGTCCTTGACTGTATTAAAAAATCGATGGGACCAAGCTCTGAACAACTTGATCTAGTTGTGCTTGATTTGAGCAGGGGACCAGATCACCACCAGAAATAATTTCCAAAGTATATTTTTCCACGATTCTGTATTACAGAAAGATTTACTTGAACAATTATTTTATGGCTTGATTAAAACACATTGGACTGTGTGGGATTGCATCTACATCTGACAATCACACAGTAACTTTTTTCAAATAATAGGTCACCAAGCCTTACACACACATTTCTCTTAATTGTCTTTCAAAAACTACTTGGACTGCACACATATCCACCTGGGACTAATATCACTGATGATACAAGATTCAGAAATTAGGGAAGAACTCCTTTTGGAGGTGCAGCTTGTCTAGATCACATTTTCAGTGTTATGGGGTTTATTCCATTACCTGTTTTCTCGGACACTCCTTCCTGATTGTTACAAGCTCAATGACACCCTAAATATGCAGGATGTTTTCTAATCATGTGAATGCATAATGAAACATACAAGATTACTGCCTTTTTAAACAGAGTAAAATACATTTATATTTCAATATCTAGTTTTCTGACAAGAATGAGGCAGACAGGAACTGTGTACCATGATGCAAGGTTAAGATTCTGGGTGTCTCATCCTGTCACTATCTTTCAAAATGGATAAATAATTCTATCAGTTTATTTTCTTATTACAAAAATAAAATATGAATTTAGGCAACTATCAAACCACAGATAAACCTTCCAGTCTGAGAGAATTATGTCCATTTTGCAAGACATGCTGTGAAAAATCTTATCTAGTTTAAGGTGTCAGAATCACTGTACAACATAAAATTTATTCCCCAAGTTTTAATTAGACACACCACTCATTGGTGATTTCTGTATTGACAGCTCAACTGAAATAGGACCACATAGACTCTTGATTCCTGTGATTACCTTTGGGCAGTCCCTTTGCTACATACTTTCAGAATACTGCCAGCCATTAATCAAACCAAATCCTGCCAAGGAGCTTTTGAAGTATTATAAAACAGATGAACTTGAAAACATCAGTATTTGGTGGAGATATGAGGCCTTAAAGGATTAAAGAATACAAGGTAGCCAAGAAGAATGAAAGACAAATGGATACATACATGTATGTGAGGAACAAAACCCCTCTCCCACAACCTGCAGCTTGTTTATGTATTTTATTAACTCTTCAATGTGTTTTGTTGCTTACATAAAGTTTGTTTTGGGGGAAGTGTTGGGCAGTATCAAACTATGTATGCTGTGATTAATCAAATAAAAGATACCATTGGAAGAAACACTGCCAAGATAATTAATGGTTTAACTCTATAAGTTTTCAATATTAATGAGCAAGTGGAACTTTTCCTTCTATTGCAGGGGAAACATACATTGGCTGTTGTATTTTGCAGATAGAAGTTGAAAGACTGGGCTCTGGAAGCAGCTTAATGAAATGGAAGCAGCAATGGGATCACTGTTGTCTCCATATATCAAAATGTGATATAGAAAAGTTTGCTTCAGGGTATTTCATTACTTATTTGGTTGAATGAAAAATGTATGGTGTCAAACAAAAGACCTAAGCCACCTTGTGTTCAGGTATCTTCCCTCCTTACTGATCAGCAGCCTATAAGATGGAAGAAAAGCTGCAAGAGATACCTGCCGAAAATTATTGCAGCAGAAGTCTATTTTCCCTGGTGGATTTGCACAACAGTTCAGTAACTTTTTTGACCATTTCCCTTTCCTTATGCAGAGCTTCCTTCAAAGCTTTGACATAAGGTTATTCTTACTTTACAGCAAAAGACAAACCTCTTGTGCTTTGAGGTTACAGACATCTTTTCTCAGAAGGCCTGTGATGATGATTATTTTGCATCACAAAGGGAGTCCATATTCATTATAATTTATACTAAAAGCTGAATCACTGTCTGTGGGCTTATATAAGAATTTAGAAATACAAACTGCTTATAGGAAAAACATTTCATGGACATAATATACCATATCTATAAAGGGAAAAATACATAGAAGTTTAAAGCCACTGGATATTTTTTATCTGCATTTCTAGAAAACCGATAGGTTTGCTTTCCTAGGGGAGGTGAAAAGTTTAGAGGACAGACGAAAAAGAATCTATCAAATATGCCTTCTTAACACCAGAAATCAAACAGTTTTTTTCCCCAAAAAGCATCATAAAACTTTAAAATATTCCCCATGTTTCTAAATTATATTTATAATTGGTACCCTCATCAGCTGTAAGAAATACTTTAAGTCACGAAAATTAAAAAAAAAAGGTCCTACCACCTGCAGATGGCCTCAGTAGCTGGTGGTCTACAAAAAATCATCTTTCTGCATGAACTTTGTACTGTTTTAAATACCATCCGAAATCCCCTATGATAATTTTTGTTTTGGTATATAAGGTATGAAGTTAAACATCTAAAATAAACGGAGCATTCAAAAAGGACAATGCCATAACAAACTATGATTATCCTATTGTGCTTAGACATCTCTTAAACTACCAATCTACCTCTTGATGAATATGGGATATATTTCTTACATCACATTCTTATAAAGTGAACCGACTGAAGCATCAGTTAGTGTAAATCAAGTCCAACCATCAACACAGCACCACCATGCCCATTAAACCATGTCCTGAATTGCCACATCCACACGTTTTTTGAACACTTCCAGTGATGGTGACTCCACCACCTCCCTGGGCAGCCTGTTCCAATGCTTGACCACTCTCTCGGTGAAGAAATTTTTCCTGATATACAATCTAAACCTGCCCTGGTGTAACTTGTGATCATTTCCTCTTGTCCTATCACTAGTTACTTGGGAGAAGAGACCAACACCCACCTCACTACAACCTCCTTTCAGGTAGTTGTAGAGAGCAATGAGGTCTCCCCTCCTCCTCCTCTTCTCCAGACTGAATACATGTCAATATATTATTTGCTAAAAGTAAACAAGGCAGCACTCTGTTCTAATACTGCTATTGAAAGTTATTTTTCAGAATTTTACCAAAAGTAAGCTTCTGATAAACTTTACATAGTGAAATTACACCTGAAGCTTATCCTAAATGGAGATTTCAATTCTTCAGATTTCTGATGCAAAACACTTCATCCAGCCTGACAGCATAACATGAGATTCTAGATATCTTATAATTTTATAACAATGGCTTACAGACTATCTGCTCACCTGTAATGTTCTCCATTTTGCTTTCTTCCCCTCCTCTTCTGCATGTCAGATGTTTATAGAATGCAAGAAGCAAGAAAGCAAAACATAAAAACATTTAAATAGGATGGAAAAAAAAAAGATAGAGCTTTACAGGTCAGCTGGGCAGATGAAGGTAAATTAAACATGTTTTGATCTGCCCAAACTCTCAATTTTGTTTAATACTTTTATTCTGACATAAACTAAATATTGTTATCACTTCTTGATCTGAACAATTACTTCAGGTTTGTGGATTTACTGTTTCTAATAAAAAGATATGCTGATGGTGGAATACGTGTGTCTTTAGATGAAGTGGATAAACATAAAATGTGAATAAAGACTTCTTCCTCCATCAGCACATTGGATACCAAGCAGCAGGTGGCATTCACTCCACTAGTGTGCCCAGCTATATCTTATAAAGCAAGAAGCTTAAAAGTAATTTTTGTTAGAATCATAAAGCCATGATTCTGTTCCTTGTAATTCTTCAATATCTCTCTCTCTGCTCCTAGTTATTTTTTGGCAGTGGTTTTCCTAATAGACCTATCACAGAATCACAGAGTGACTGAGGCTGGCCAGCAGTTCTGGAGGCTGTCTAGACTCACCCGGATGTGTAGAAGAGCATGTTGCCTAGGGCTGTGTCCAGGCAGGTTTCAGTATCTCCAAGGACAGGGACACCACAGCCTCTTTGGTCTATAGACCACTTGCAATGGTCTGCCTAATCCAGCAGGATGGTGCTAGCTTTCTTTGCTGCAAGGGCATATTATTGACTTATGGACAGATTATTGTCCACCAAGACCACAAGGTCTTTCTCTGCAAAGCTGTACTCCAGGTGATGGGCCTTTGGCATGTACTGATGCATGGGTTTTTTCAGTTGTAGGGTATGCAACTCTTCTGTTGAATTTCATGAGGTTGCTATCAGCCTGTTTGTCCAGCCTTTCTAGATCCCTCTGAATGGCAGGACACATGTGTGGTATGTCACCCGCTCCTCCCAGTTAGGTACCTTCTGTATCAGATTGTCAACTCTTTCTAGTATAATCAGTGACTTCCTCTCAGCCATTGCTGTGCCGATTCTTACAAAAAACTTCTTGTATTGCATATTTCAGCTTCTACTTAAACACATGAGCTTGTGTTTTCACTCATGGCTATTACCGTTTCAGCTGTCTCATTGCACAAAGACATGGTTTCTGCTAGTTTACACTGACAGAAAGACGGCTGTTATGCTACCAACTCTGATGGAATTGAAACCAGCTCATTCCAAATGAGAATCCACTGTTTTGCAATAGCATTTTAAAATCTGCTTGTATCTTCTGCACAAGTTTATGCAGAATGACAACAAAAATCTTGGCTTTAAATTTGCTTTTACTGAATTTAATGGGCATCTTACCATTAATTCCACTGGAACAGCTAAGCCTATGATAAGTGCTTTGGAAAAATCCTACCATATGTGATTTTTAAATATTCATAACTCAGATAAATAGAAAGGAATTTTCTCTTAAAAACAGTGTAACTGCTGTTTCTCAGTGAAGGTTTAATTTGCCACAAAATTCAATATTAAACTAGAAAGCATTACACAGTTCTAAGAATGCTCAGAATATAACCATTTGGTTTGCATTTTCTCATCCTTAAGAACAGGAAACACCTTTACATCAACTCATAAAAGAGAACAAACAAAAGTCTCAAACCATAAGTTTTAAATAACCTGTGATATGGAATTTGAGCATGAAAGGAGGTTAAAAATCCATACCAGGGCAAAGCTAATTTATACCTCTGTACAGTATATACTTGAACATGTTGAGAATACGTTCAAGGTACAGTTGCAGTTACCTTCTCTATCCCACATAATTTGTAGAGGAAATCTGATAATCTACCATGTTTTAAGAATACCATTACTAATACTCATTATACATGTAGACTTTTTAGAAGTTCTTTTATAATATACGTTAAATAATTAAAAAAGAACAATTTTTGTGAGAAATTTTAAGCAGTGTTTATCAACTATTTATGGTTTAGTCCACAGAATCATAGAATCTTTGAGTTGGAATGGACTTTTAAAAGTCATCTAGTCCAATCCCCCTACAGTGAGGAGGGACATCTTCAACTAGATCAGGTGGTTCAGAGCCCCATCCAACCTGACCTTCAATGTTTCCAAGGGTGGGGCATCTACCACCTCTCTGGGAAACCTGTGCCAGTGTTGTGCCATCCTCACGGTGAAAAATTTCTTCCTTAGATCTAGTGAAAATCTACCCTTTTTTAGTTTAAAACCATTAACCCTTGTCCTACCACAACAGGTCCTGTTAAAAGAGATGTCCCCTTCTTTCTTATAAGCCCCCTTTAAGTACTGGAAGGCTGCAACAAGGTCTCCCTGGAGCCTTCTCTTCTCCAGGTTGAACAACACCACTCTCTCAGCCATTCTTCATAGGAGAGGTGTTCCATCCTGCTGATCACTTTTGTGGTCCTCCTCTGGACCCCCTCCAACAGGTCCATGTCTTTCTGAGGGCTCCAGAGCTGGACACAGTACTCCTGGTAGGGTCTCAGCAGAACGGAGTGGAGGGGCAGAATCAACTCCCTCAACCTGCTGGCCATGCTTCTTTGGATCCAGCCAAGGATACAGTTGACCTTCTGGGCTGTAAGCACACATTGCTGGCTCATGTCCAGATTTTCATCCACCAGCACCCCCAAGTCCTTCTCAGCAGGGCTGCTCTCCATCCATTTGTCCTCCAGCTTTGTATGGATATCAGCAATTGGCCCGACCCAGGTGCAGGACCCTGTATTTGGCCTTGTTAAACCTTGTGAGGTTCACACCGGCCCATTCCTTGAGCTTGTCCAGGTCCCTCTGGATGGCATCCTGTCTCTCAGGTGTGTCAACCGTACCACTCAATTTGGTGTCATCTGCAAACTCGTTGATGGTATACTCAATGCCAGTGTCTCTATCACTGATGAAGATATTAAAGAGTACTGGTTCCGATATGGACCCCTGAGGGACACCACTCATCACCAGTCTCCATCTGGATGTTGAGCTGTTGACCACTATGCTCTGGATGTGACCATCCAACCAATTCCTCATTCAACCAACAGTCCACCTGTGAAATCCATCTCTCTCCAATTTAGAGAGAAGGTTGTTGCAGGGGACCATGTTAAAAGCCTTACAGAAGTCCAGATAGATGGCGTCGGTAGCTCTTCCCTTGTCCACTAATGTGGTCACTCCATCCTAGAAGGCCACTAGGTTGGACTTGACCTTGACAGACTTTGGCTGTCTTGAATCATCTCCCTGTCCTCCATATGCCTTAGAATAGCTTTCTAGGAGCATCTGATCCATGATTTTTCCAGGCATAGAGGTGAGGCTGACAGGACGGTAGTTCCCAGTGTCCTCCTCGCTACCTGTTGTGGTTTAAACCCCAGCCAGGAACTAAGCACCACACAGTCACTCACTCACTCCCCCATGGTGGGATGGGGGAGAGAATTGGAAAGACAGTTTAATAGGTAAAGCAAAAGCCACACATAAAAGCAGAGCAAAACAGGGAATTCATTCACTGCTTCCAATTAGCAGGCAGGTGTTCAGCCATCTCCAGGGAAGCAGGGCTCCATCATGAGTAATGGTTTTTGGGAAGATAGACGCCATAACTCCAAATGTCCCTCCACACCTTCCTTCTTCATCCCAGCTTTATATACTGAGCATGACATCATATAATATGAAATCTCTCTTTGGCCAGCCTGGGTCAGCTGTCCTGGTTGTGTCCCCTCCCAGCTTCCTGTGCACCCACAGCCTTCTTACTGGTCCACCAGCACGAGAAGCTGGACTGTCCTTGACTACTTAGCAAAAACTCAAAACATCAGCATGTTATCAACATTTTCTCATCCCAAATCAAAAACATAGCCTCACACCAACTTCTGTGAAGAAAATTAACTCTATCCTGGCTGAAACCAGGACATTACCCTTTTTTAAATTAGGTTCTATGTTTCCCTTTTTCCAGTCAACAGGGACATCACCTGACTGCCAGGACTCTTCTAAT
>NW_010536828.1:28554-31828 GCF_000687285.1 Phaethon lepturus | reverse complement strand
TCTGGATTTCATCTCATCAGATCCCATAGATGTGTGCATGTTCAGGTTCCTTGGGTGGTCTTGAACCTGATCTTCTTTGACTGTGGGAGTGACTTTGCTCCTCCAGCCTCCATCTTGCACTCCATCCCCTTGAGAGGTGTGGGAAGAGACACTGCCGGTGAAGACTGAGGCAAAGAAGTCATTGAATACCTCAGCCTTCTCCTCATTCATTTTTACCAGTTTGCCAGTCTTGCTAATCATGGGGGATACGCTTTCTTTGACCTTCCTTTTCTGGCTGGCATACCTGTAGAAGCCCTTCTTATTATTCTTTGCATCCCTTGCCAAGTTCAGCTCCAGTCACTCCTTGGCCTTCCTGACCTCATCCCTACATAACTGGGCATCGTCCCTGTACTCATCCCAGGATACGAATCCCTGCTTCCACTGCCTGTGCATTTCGTTCTTGCCCTTTAGTTTGCCCATCAGGTCTCCACTCAGCCATGCTGGCCTCTTGCCTTCCTTTCCTGATTTCTTACACCTGGGGATTGAGAGCTCTTGCACTCTGTAGAAAGTGTCCTCAAAGATCTGCCAACTCTGTTCTCCTCCCTTGTCCCTGAGGGTTGTTTCCCTATTGACCAACTCCCTGAAGAGCTGGAAGTTTGCTTTCTTAAAATTCAGGGTCTTGACTTTACTGTTTGTGGCCCTGTATCGCTCAGGACTGCGAATTCCACCAGTGCATGATCATTGCAGCCCAGGCTGCCTTCAATCTTAATGTCACCAGTGAGCTCACATGCATTGGTGATCAACAGGTCCAATATTGCATCCCCTCTGGTAGGGCTGTCTATTACCTGGCATAGGAATTTGTCCTCCATGCACTCCAGGAGTCTTCTGGATGTCCTAAAGCTTGCCATGTTACTTTTCCAGCAGGTGCCAAGGTGGTTGAAGTCCGCCAGCAGGGTGGAAGCCTGTGGGCATGATGCCTGCTGTAGCTGGAATGAAACGGCTTCACCAGTAGACTACCCTTGATCGAGCAGCCTGTAGCAGACACCCTAATTTTTTACCTTTGTTGCCTCTGTCCCTGATTCTTACTCATAACATTTCAACCTGTTTGTGGCTATTCCTCAGAGACAGCTCTTTGTACTCTCTCCATTTCTTGATGTAGAGGGCAATGCCTCCACCTTTCATTCCTCACCTGTCCCTTCTGAACAACCTGTAGCCATCGATAGCCACACTCCAGTTGTGGGATTTGTCCCACCAAGTTTCAGTAATGGCAACGAGGTTGTAGCTTGCTAGCAGCATGGTAGCTTCTGACTCCTCCTGTTTGTTGCCCACGCTGCATGCATTGGTGTAGAGGCACTTCAGCTGGACTGTCAGCCATGTCACACTCTTAGAGGAACCTCCTTTAATTCCTCTGAGGTCTTTCTCTGGAGCAACAGGCTGAGGTGTCTTGCTAGCACCCTGTCCCTTTAATCTTGGTGTGTCATCCCACAGCTTATCGTGGGTGAGCCTTATTATTATCCCCCTCCCGCTTTGAGACTAGTTTAAAGCCCTGTCAATAAGCCCTGCTAGCTTACAAGTAAAGAACCTCTTCCTTTTTAGAGAAAAGTTAATCCCATCTGTTTATAGCAAGCCAGGTGATGTATAGGCTGTCCCATTATCAAAAAAACAGAAATTGGGTTCGTGACTCCAGTCACAGAGCCATATTAATAGACTGGACCAGTCTATTTCTTCCTACGTCACTGCTTGCAACTGGAAGGAAGGAGGAAAAAATAACCTGTGCACCAGATTACCTAACCAACCAACCTAACCTCAGGTCCCAAGGCCCTGAGGTCTCTTTTGATCGCCCTTGGACTATGAGTTGCAGTTTCATTGCTGCCCGCAGGGAAGAGTAGTAGTGGGTAACATTCAGAGGGCCATACTAGATTAGGAAGCATCCTAGTGACGTCTTTAACATAAACCTTAGGGACACAGCAGACTTTCCTAAGAGAAGGGTCTGTTTGGCATATTGGACCCTTTGTTAGCCTCAGAAGGGAGTTGCCTACAACTATAAGCCATCTTTTCTTCCTCATGGTGGTGGTCATTATGCACAGGGTAGGCCTTTCTGACCTTGACAAGCACCTCTAGTGTATCTGGACCATTTTCCACTTCATCCACAGACTGTCCTTCCAGGTCCAGATCCTCATACCTGTTGTACAGAGGCACCTGGGGAGACAAGATAGGCAAGGAGGGGGTACACCTACAGCCCCGAGCATGGACATGCTTCCATTCACTCCTCCCCTTTAAGCTACTGCCTTCAGCCTGGCAAGGGGACAATGCAGAACCACCTTGATCTTGGATTTTTTCTGGTGACTGATCCAGCTTCTGTCTCAGGGAGGGCAGAGCATGGTTCCACGACAACCTCTTTCTGTGAATCCCTGATGTTCCTTAACCTTTCTATCTCCTCTTGTAGCTCTGCCACGAGGCTGAGCAGATCATCCACCTTGTCACACCTCACACAGTTGTTCTTGTACTGCCATCCATGACCAGTGAGAGGCTCTGGCACTCTCTGTAGCCTGAGGCCTGGATGGCTGCATGTTTCCATGGGAGCTCTGTTTGGGTTGCTACATCCATTGTGGCGAGTGCAGAGGACATGGCTTTCCACTGGGTGGCTACCATAGCTAAGCTCCTCCTGAGAGGGTGATAGCAGGTGGGGCCGCTATGCCCTCCCTGCACGCCCTTAATGGGAACTGCTGCACCATGTTCCAGTCCCTGGCGCTCCCCAGGCTGCTTTTTATAGGTGTTGGGGGTGCCCGTTGTTGCTCTGGCAGTGCCCAGGCGTCGTGAGTATCTCCCACGAGAGCTGCTGGCTCCTGCTGGGTCTTTCCACTGCCCTGGTGTTTTCCTGCCTCAGAAAACCCCGTGTGCCGAGATCTACTGTTCTGCTATGGGTCAGAGTGGCTCCAGAGCAGCACCCCTTGGTGACTAACGGCTAGTTTCCATTACACCACATTCCATGTTACTTTTACATTTGAATCATAGACTCCAAAATCAATTTTAAAAACATTTTGCTTAAAAATGTATTTGTTGTAAGTATATGTCCTGGTTTCAGGCAGGGTAGAGTTAATTTTCTTCATAGAAGCTAGCATGAGGCTATGTTTTGGATTTGGGATGAGAAAAAGTTGATAAAGTGCTGATGTTTTGGGTTGTTGCTGAGTAGTCAAGGACAGTCCAGCTTCTCGTGCTGGCCTGCAGCGAGCAGGCTGGGGGTGCTCGGGAAGCTGGGAGGGGACACCGCTGGGGCAGGTGACCCCGGCTGGCC
>NW_010536828.1:0-28302 GCF_000687285.1 Phaethon lepturus | reverse complement strand
TTGTTCCCAATTCTCTTCCCCGTCCCACTGTGGGAGGGGGAGTGAGCGAGCGGCTGCGTGGTGCTTGGTTGCTGGCTGGGGCTAAACCACGACAGTATAGATATTTATTTTTAGTATATGAACACCTCAGCAATACTTCAGTATCATAATACCTTAATTTATATTTTTACACTATGGGCTGATCAACTTGTTGACAGGAGAACCAAGTAGGATCATCAGTCCTTTTGTTCATCTATATCTGGGGTGTCTGCTTATTTTCCACAAGGATTAGACTGAGTATCAAGTACTCAGCTTATGCAACAGATTATTCACAGGCATTTTTTAAAAAGACATATTTACCACACTAGGAACATCATAGAAGTTTAGGTTATGGAATATGAAAGAAATCCTCAAGGGACAGAAATTTGTATTTTTCATTCACAGATTTTGATCTGTAGATTTTTTTACTCTTGTCCAGAGTAAAAAGCTAGGAGAGAAGCAGCAGAGAATATATTTCTCTAAGTTTATGTTTACCAGTTTTCACTGTATGATATTGAAGCATGGCAGTCTTCCTCATTTTTGACAATCATTGCAGGCTAATCCATGTCCAGGCAGAGTTCTGGCAGTAACAACATTTAATTTCCAGCCCCTAGCAAAGCGTTTTGAGGGAAGATCACCCTTTTCTAATTCCTTCCTACTGTTCTGAGGGACATGCATTTATCTTGAAACTGACTTAGAAATACCTTTTACTAACAAAATATGAAATTTCTGCTAATGAGAAGACCTGGTTGTTCCACACACTGTGTTTTAGGATCAGCTTATTGTTTTGTGCTTGGAGTCATTATTTATATGTTGCCTAAAACGCAGCCGAAATAAAACCCCATTTTGTTTCTCATAACTATTAGTTCAAATTGGTACAATCTATTTATGGAAAGTGTTGTCAGTTTTATCTATGTATTAGAGGGAAAGATAAATGCTGCATTCCACCCTTAGTAATTCTAAAGCAATGTTTCTTTCTAGTTTTCAAGTTTTGAAGAATGCGTCCAATCCATGTTTATGAGACACTGTGAAATTATTCAATATTTTTGCTTTCTTCATTCTTTTCCTCTGCTTTTCTTTGTGTTTACTTTTGCTGTCACTTAAAAGTGTCTGATTGACTGATATAAAGCATGAAAGAATGTGACAAGACAGACGTCAAATGCCTTTATATCAGTGTCTTATCCAGATGACATATTAAAAAAAGGTTCTGTGTCAGGAATGGTGAACTGAAGGGGATATATAAGCTATGTTTACATTTTTACTTGCATTTCAAGAAGTTTTGCATTTTGTAGAAGTAACATCTAGGTTTAAGTTGTTTTTCATTTTAAAGACTTACCACAGGTCCCATGCCTCCCCCTTCCTCTTTTTCTCACTCCTGAAATGAGACAGCTGAACAAATATGTATTTGTTGTGTTTTGTCAATTAAGAATCAAAACTTGGATATACGAAGGTGATAATTGAGATGTCTTTGTGTAAACTGGAAAATAACAAGTTCTTTCTTCAAAATTCAATAAACACCTCAGCGTCTTTTAAATGTAGAGCCAATTTTGCCTCTTTTATATTTTGATGCTATGTTAATTATCATTTACATTGAAGCTTTTGCAAAACAGCATTTTTTTTTTTAAGACTAGGTATGAAAAAAAAATCTTTGAGTGAAAAAAATGAGCAGATTGCTTGAAGTTGACGACTCTCTTGTGTATTGTTTGGGAATAAGAATCCACAAAGTGGTTATATTTTAGGTGTAAGCAGATTAAAGCAGTGCCTGTGTCTAAACAGAAGATTGCAATATATATTGTAATGTATGGACAATAAATACCATCACTACCAGAGCTGTTCAAAGGGACATACAGAAAGGAAAGATTCACTGTAGATTCAGACAAGGAAAGATGCAAAGAAGAAATGGCAGCTGGTTTTGGCTGTGTATATGTGTACATGCCATAAAAAGTACCAACCACAGCTGACCAGTCAGTGGCAGACTTCTTTCTTTTACCACACTGATTTAATTGCATTCAAAAAATTTTAAGTGATTCACTAGCAGATGGCAGGTCATGCAAAGCAGTTATGCAGAACTACTTAGTTTTCTTTGGATACATGGGTGAATTTTCTTTTAAAAATATTGCAAATTCTTGCCTTATGAATTGTATATGGAATGATGAACTCTGTTTATGTATTATCGATTTGCCAGTGTTGTTTTCTATGCATGGCCTCTTATATTGTCCACTTTCTTTTAAACTTGTGTTTCGTCATACTTAGGATTAACTTTCAGTAGCTGGCTGAGTCAATCTCATGCCTCTGCAGAGAGAGGTTGTCTTCAACACTGTTTGTGGTTGTGTAATTCTACTGTTTTCTCTGTCTTGGCTCTGCAGCTCTCTCTCAGTCAACACTAAGTCTGTCAAGCTCACTAACTCCTCAGAATACTATGTCACAAAAGAAAAAATCCATCACCATCTTTATTGAGTTAAAGAGACTCAATAGTATATATACAAATACTATTATTGGAACAAACAAAGGACAGCTGTGAGTAGGGAGGATTATAAAAAGGGAAAATGAAAACCATTTTCATTGTAAAGGAACACTTAGATTGATCTTTCTTGCTAGCTTAGTTTGGTTGAAAGCATATTACCAGGTATCCAAGTTTAAGGGTTAAAAGACAACCATTCTTTATTTATGTACTGGTTTCAGCCAGGATAGAGTTAATTTTCTTCACAGAAGTTAGTGTGAGGCTATGTTTTGAATTTGGAATGAAAAAATGTTGGTAAGGTACTGATGTTTTCAATTGTTGCTAGGCAGTCAAGGACTGTCCCGCTTTTCATGCTGGCCTGCCAGCAAGAAGGCTGGGGGTGCACAGGAAGCTGGGAGGGGACACAGCCAGGACAGCTGACCCAGGCTGGCCAAAGAAAGATTCCATACCATATGACGTCATGCTCAGTATATAAAGTTGGGACAAAGAAGAAGGAGGGTGTGGAGGGACATTTGAAGTTATGGCATCGTGTCTTCCCAAGAAACTGTTACCCATGATGGAGCCCTGCTTCCCTGGAGATGGCTGAACACCTGTCTGCTGATTGGAAGCAGTGAATGGATTCCCTGTTTTGCTCTGCTTGTGTGCACGGCTTTTGCTTTACCCATTAAACTGTCTTTATCTCAAACCATGAGTTTTCTCACTTTCAGTCTTCCAATTCTCTCCCCCATCCCACCTTTGGGGAGTGAGTGAATGGATGCATTGTGCTTAGTTGCTAGCTAGGGTTAAACCACAACAACTTAAAAATACATATGTTATATAATTGCCTGGTTCTTACTGAGTAAAAATGATTTAACAGATACAGGACACCTGTATCTGTTAAAAAAGTCACCCAGAAAGGCTTTATAATTGCTCCCCAGACAAAGAATGAGCAAGAAAAGGTCAGATGTTCAAAGAGGTAGTAGTGACTTTATTTGGGAAGGATCTTTTCTTCTAGTTCAGAACAAGGGGAGCTGCACCAGGAACTTGACCAGGCAAGGATTAAAGGACAACACAAAACCTGTGGAGTACTGCTTTTCTGCGCATTTATGCATTCTAAATGACCTTTGTATTTGGTCAGTTAAATAAATGTAGAGGGTTTTCTGACTCTATGGAAAGATTTTCTATATTGGAGTACACTTGTCTTCTCAGATCATTTTCATGGCCTCTGGAAAAATAAGTCCAGAAGGCCAAGATCTACAATAGCCAAAAGAATTCCTGGAAAGAACTTCCACAAAACATCACTTTGAGAAGCATATTCCAGGCACAATAAGGCATGTATTTTCTCCAAGGATTTCAGATGCCATGAAGAGAATAGCTATAGAAACCACTCAGTAGGATAGTTGCTTGAGATCTTAAGTCAGTGACAAAACTTGAAACCTACAAAGAGTTGGGAAGATATAAAGGCAACCAGAAAAGTTCTTGGTAAGCAGAAACTGCATCTGACAAGACTCTGAGAGTGCCCAGGAGAGGAAGCTGGTCAAGTACTGTTCCTGAAGTCACATTGTAATTGTCATCTTTGTTTTCTATTCTTTTGCATGTATTTTTTTTACATAAATCAGTCAGCAGCATATGTGTCATCAATCCTAGGAGCTGCTTTGCTATTCTAGTCCTAAAAAAGGTAATTACAATAACTAAAAATAACTACAGTGCAGAAAAAAGTTGCATTATTTTCTTTTATAAATTCTTAATATTTATTAATTTTAAAGATTATTTTTAAAGCTTTGGCATCATATATTCTGTGAAAAAGAAAACTGTGACCTCAGAAGTGCATGGTTTCAATAATCCAGTAATTGACTGCTCATGATCAGTCCATTGAATGGTATCATCACACACATAACAGATGGTTGTGACAGAATGTTTCTTACCCCTACATGACCTGATATAAAAAATATATGTATAACGTATAACTTACTGTGGGAAATCCTATTACTCTTACACTGTATATTGATGAGGACAGGAGAAACAGGACAAAACTGTTTTGTTTTATTGTATTTTGTTTCATTTTTCTTTTAAAGTGATATGAAACAGATTCATGTACCTCAACACAACTGACAAAACTGACTAAATGCAACCATGCTAGCAGAAAGGAGAACGCCTTACATATCTTAGGGAAAGTATATTTTGGAGTAGAAAACTATCATTACATCACTGAAAAGAAGTGGATTATATATATATAATTTATCTCTGTAACTGGTGATTTTCCTTTTTGGAAAAAAAAAATCCCATTTCTTACTACTTTCCACTAAAATCTATCAGATTAAAAAAAAAAATCTATAAGTATAATATCTAATTTCACAAATAGAGATGAGGTGCTGAAAATACAAGTATATATGTTTCCAGCTAATCAGGACCAGAAACAAAAATCTTTACTCGAGATTTATGGAAGTTTAGCAACACAGCTTGAGTTTCACTCATTTATCTTCAGAACAAAATTCAGAAAGTAATAAAAAGCGTTTGGTACTCACTATAAGAATTGATAACACATGTTAAATATTCCACAGAAGAAAGGTAATTCTGCCATTCTTTACCTCATCATGTCATTTATTTTTTAGTAAGGAAGCTCAATGATTGTAAAGCAGCTATATATTTTCATCAAGTTAAATAAAAGATATTTTAATTTATTAGTGATATCCACGAATATATTTCTAACTGGTAACAATTTCAGTGTGAAATCTACTGGCATGAGTATACAAGAAATGTTGGTTAAATAAAACCTTTTCACAGAAAAAAGAAAATAGCCTGTCTAGTTCTAGGCATCTTTTTCTAGCACCCCCACTGAATTTGACACATTCTAAATTCAGCAAGAGATTTGTATTGTAAAAAAGATGTGTTTTTTGATAAAGCAAACACAAACAAAAGAAATAAGGGATTAATAATATTGAAATGAACAACAGCAATTTTTGGAGTCAGTAGAAATACCATTAATACAACAGATAGACCTTGAAAACTGGATCCCAAAAGCCATAACAACTATAGAATACAAAATTAGTGTGGTAGATAAAAAGTTTGCAGTTTTCTCATTAAAACTGATGAGTTTTGCAGAAATGTTTGTGTTTTAACAAATTTTTCAGTAGTAAAATTCTTCAGATCTGTGTTGGTTTTAGCATCAAGATTACTGCCTGTTGCAGAATAGCCAGTAGCCTGATGAATGTGGATGGAATACTTTAAATTATAGTTCTGAATCAGGAGAGAATCTTCATCCACTACTCTATTTGATATGCTGGAGGCACAGGTATGTTTATATTTCTTCCTTAAAATCTTTTAAAGTACTTTGGGATGTTCTGTTTTGTTTTGAAATGGAAGAAAAAGTATTTTAAAACCTTATAGTGTTTTATTAAGGGAAATGGTGTTTCATGTCTATTGCAAAGGAAAAAAAAAAGATAAAAACCACTCTAAACAAAACACACAAATCACTGCAAATCCTGATCCAAGATAAAAACTAGCAGCTAATTCTACACAGGAAACTTCCTACTACTAAGGTGTAGAGATAAGTGAAAGACAGAACCCTTTGAATAATGCAAAGAAAACATACAAAGATATCTTGAAAGTATGTTAAGCCAGTGATTAGAGAGGTAAAGCAAACAGAAAGCCAGACATGAAAAAATCAAAGAATGGCAAAATGTTAGAAGAACAACAGTCAACTGTGTTAAACATGATTCTTGCTCCGGCCTGTGAGTAAGAACTTAGCTGGCACTAGTTACTTTGGTGCAATGCAATGAAGCAAAGCCAGACTGGAACATCCAGAATGGAAGTGCATGAAAATAACCAAAATAATTGGCAATACATTAATATGCTTTGTGCATTATATGTACAACACGTTCTACATGTACAGTTTCTGGAATATGTATTGTTAAAGAATTCACCGCTGCAGGTTTTGTTCTCTTGCTGATTTAAATCTCTTCTTAACTTCTATGATATGGAACTTTGTTTTTTGCATATTTGAATTTTATGCAGTGGCTGTAGGTGAAATATATTGCTGCGTGTGCCAGAAACATGATTAGATAAAGTAAGAGAATGTCTACTGAGATTTGTATAGTGTTCATTTATTTTCATTCTACATCCAATCATATGCTCATACTAATGGAAAAAAAGGAAAAAGAACTCCAACAATGAAATGACTTTGACTAATCTGATTGTATAGCTCAGTAAAATTTGACATGAAGCCAGCAAAAATGGCCTGAACACCTGTGACATATGGGCACAGAAAGGCTGCTGTGGACCATATGTTGGGAAAATGGCCCAGGAAAACTTCCCAAACATTGGATAAACAGCACGAGGAACTATACAAGAAGAGTGTCTACCCACACAGCCATGCAGCCCAGAATTATCAGCTTTTGAGCTAACCACTGAAACAGCTAATAATCTGGTGTGTGTTGCCCAGTAGAGAAGAAAAGTGTATCTAGCCAAATGGTGTCAGCGTACATAATTCATACACTTTAATTGTGAAATATCAATGCAGTCAATGTCATTTATAAATAACAACTTTAAAACTCAAATCAACCACATATGTGCTAAATAACAAACAACATCCTCATAAATTATGCAAACTATAAAATATTGGCAGGATTAGACTGGAGGGAAGGGAATGATAAGGAGGAGGCTGAAAGAAAAAGGTAAATAATTCTGATGCAAAGACTGCAAGCCCATATGTTATCTTTGAAAATGCAAGAAATCTGTTCTATGCAAATGCAACTGAAAACCCAAAATCCACTTCTTTCCTTTATATACAGTGTATCCTTAGTCAGGAGATATCCAGAAAGTATTTAGTGCACAGTGCTATAAAATTTTATTAAATAAAAAGGATAATACATAAACATTTTCACATTGTAACCATTTAGAAAAGAAAGGCATATCTTAAAGAAAACGTGGTAAAGAAACACAAACTCAATCATGATTATACAATTTTCATATTTGTAGCCTAGAGTTTTTTAAATTGCATGTTAAATTTGCAATTTTTAAAAAATTTTGTAGTTCAGTAACTGTAGCTTTGGTATTACTATGTGAGTAAATGTACCAATTTCAATGACTTTAGAAGAAATAATTAGCACTAATGTAATGGAACTTTATGCGGCAGACTTGCTAAAAACGACATGCCTAATAGTGCATTTCTGGCACATTCCCTCACCAAGCTTTCCCATAGGCAAAAAGACCATGCTTCTCAAGAAATTTTTTAACTGGAGCCTTTCCTCATTCTCTTTTGAAGCAATATGCATGGAAAAAACTAGACAACATACTCACAACGCAAAAAGAGAGTTTTTATTGGCATCTGAATGAGCCATGCAAGAAAGGAAAGGATTGTATGTCTGCTTGACAAGAACTATAAATTAACCTTAGTAAACAAGTGTGGTCAATGGTATAAAGCTATATGGCAAACCAACAGCAAGATAGACAATCTCCTGTTTTTCTATATTTAAATGCAGCTTCTTTATTGTCTTATGCTGTTGTAATTTGATTGATTCTCATTAGCCCTGAATATATCACAGCCTCAAAGTTTTGGTTGTAAAAAGACCTTTTGAATGCTGTTAAACAGATCTTCAGCTGCTACAAATAAACTCGAGTAGAAAAGGAGAACTGGTGAACTTTACAAGGACAAATGATGACATGAGTACCTTTTGATGCTCTTCTATTAGTAATCCACATCAGGCATACCTTTATCTTAAACATTACATAGGAAAAAAATAACATTTTGCTTATTTTTCAAATATTATTTCTCTACTATTTTCTTCCTTTCAACCTTTTTTCTCAATTTCCTCATGGCCTGGTAAAAAACCATTAGCAGCACCTGAGACAGCAAAATTAATATTACCTGTAATGTAAATGAATGATTGGCCTAAGGAGTTCTGTGGTTGTTCCTAGATGTGAACATTTCAGAGCAGTGTGAAAATCTGGTAACAGGAACAAGTCCCTGGAGCCTAACACAGAATAAACTCCTACTGGAAGTTTATGAAGAGTTACACCCATAAATCAGTCTGGTATTTATAAACTTCAGTATCCATTGAGTTTAATGATCATTAAATGTCACAGCTCTTTCCTTCAGAAACATTAATGAGGAAACATCTTTTCATTTGCTACAGAAATAATAATTTTATCCTCTGCCAATGTGTGGATTATTATGGAGGGAATGGAAAAGTATTTGCTTTGATTAGGATCATGCTAAAGGGAAAGCGTTTAAAAACCCACTCACCTGATGTTATTAAGTAGTAGAAGGAAAATCATAAATCATTATTCATTTTGAATCACATAAAATAATCATGTGTAATTGGGACCTTATTATTTCATTATTCATCTTGTTTTACTGGGAGCAGTCCAACATGTTAAGTCATAATGTATAGTCTATCACAGAAGACTCTGCTACGTGCTGCCACAATTTTTGGTTTCAACAATTTCCTTCCTGCTTTTCATCTTTACATATTAGAGCCTTTCATTTAAAAATAAATCATTAAAAAAACACCTCTGCCATGGAAAATAATGTGTTCTGCATATGAAGTTAATGTAAGTGCCTTTTGCTTTGGACTTGTAGGATTGTTTGATGTTTGTATGAGACTGATTTCTTCCATTAAATTATTCTTAACAGTTTGTAATACAGGACTGACAATACTTATCTTTGTGTATCCCTTTTTTCTAAAAGGTTATAGGGTTTTTTGTACTTATTATTATCAACACTTAAAATAAATGATTGTACATGCTTCTTCATGGAAAGTTATGCTGGCCTTTACATTCCTCTGTGGCTGTTTAAACTTACAATGAGAGCTAAGAAGTTGCTTCAATAACTCTCAACTCCTGCCATGGTTTCTGAAACCCTTAATTTCTGCTAAGAATCATAAGTCTCTGAATGCCGCTTTTCCTCCATATTAAATAGTCTGTTTCTGAGTGGCAGCCTTCAACCACTTTTAAAAAAGCTGACCTATATGTACTGAAGCTCAGTGATCCTTTTGAAGTCTATTCCTCATGATGACTGAGAGCTCTTTCTTCTTAAAATAAATGTTTTGTCATTCTTTTAGTCACTGGTTACAAATTATTTTCTGCACACCAGATTTTCTTATAAGCACAAATGACAGAAAGGGAAAAGATATAACAGAAGTGCTCAATAACATTCAGCTAGAAAGGACAATAAGCACTATTTCAACATTTACAATGGAAACTGACAATAATCCCCATTAAATCTGCTCAATAGGAATGCAGAAAGTAGTTTCACAATTGATATAAAATTGGCAAAGCTTCACTGAAGTCAGTGGAGTTATACTGAATTACATCACCTAAGCATTTGGTTTCCTGGTTGGGGGGAATATAAAGTATTTTAATCTTCAAATAATAATGGATGGTTCTTTTTTCACAAGGGACAATAGCTTTTCTATAAAAATGTTCTACCATTTTATCTAATATATGTCAGCTGCGTCAATCATATGAAATGTTTTAAACTGTAAAAAAAATTAACTAAGATGCTGAGATGAAAGTAGAATAGCCAGTTGTAGAGCAAAATATAGTTGTCCATTGAAAAAAAATTGACGGATGGGTTTCTATACCTGAAACATCTTTGGTCATTGTGATAGATGTTGCAAAAAGAACAGAAAGAAAGTACAGAACTGTAGGTATGTAGAGGGCAAAAGTCTTAACATCAACTAATAAAAACATAATGAAAAATTAAATTCTTGGGTAAGGTACAAACTTCTTGGTGATTACAAAAAAATTAATGTGCTTCCTGGAGCATTCTGTAGCTGTGCCTGTCTTTTTGTATTTAGAAATCTTGTATAAACACAGCAACTTAGACACAAATGTCCACGGGAATAATGTTCCTTATTCCTTATCACTCTGTGCATATTATAATAAAATATTTATGATATTTGTCACATCATCTGATAGAACATCAATGGGCCACAGTCTTTTCAGGACCCTGCGTACTGTGACACAGATCTTTCCACGGCCACAGAAGTTTTAAAGTGCTCCTGCACTTGGAGGTGTACTGGCTCCAGCATGGGCCGGCATGGATCTATCCTTAGGGCCACAATCCCTTCAAGGGTGTACCTGCTGTGATGTGCACATAGCCATGGACACAGATGCTTCAGAGTGTACCTCCTCCCAATGTGTACTTATCCACAGGTTACAGTCCCTTTGAGTCGAGTTCACACTGGAGTTCCAGCTTGTCCTGTACAGCAGCGCATGAAGAACAGCGATACCCTGGCCATCTGCTGGTCCAGGCACATTGCTGTTGCTGTTATTAAAACATCCCTAGCCACAGTAGAGTAAGATGGTAAGGAGTGCAGCAAACAACAAAAGCAAAAAGCAGCCACTAACAAGCCCTAGACTTCAATAGATAGTCAGGGAAACAAGCCCTGTGGCAAGCATAGGAACCTGCCAATTAGTAGCTAAACAACGATACATTTGGTCTAGCACACTCCAGTCAAATCTATCATTATCTCAAACACTTTGAGGTCCGTGTTGGGCTCCAAACAAGGACTGCTGTGGTTTAAGCTAAGTTGATAGCTAAGCCCTACACGGACGCATGCTCACTACTGCATAGCAGGATGGGATAGAGAACTGAAAAGATAGAAGTGAGAAAGCTTATGAATTGAGGTAAAATAGGTTAATAGTAAAGTAAATGTTTCAAAGCAAAGTAAAAGATTCATTCACTACTTCCAGGCAGGCAGGTGTTCAGCCACCTCCAAGAAATCAGGGCTTCATCACATGTAATGATTACTTGGGAAGGTAAACACCATAGCTCCAAATGTCTCCCCTTCCTTCTTCCCCCAGCTTTTGTTGCTGAGCACGATGCCACATGGTACAGGCCTGGCCCCCTCTCATTCATGCTTTGTAATCTTATCTTCTTTTTCCTTAACATTTCTTTTCTGTCTAAAATGTTTGAGAAAACTTCAGGGGCGGACCCACCAGAGCACTGTGCATAATGTATGCCAGGAGAAGGCGGCCTCTCCTCCCCTTTCCTCCCCCAAATTATTTGCTTTCAAATTGAAATATCTTGTGGATCTCCTCATGCCATCAAACAGAGGATGTAACTGTTTCAGTCTGGGATATGACTAATGGGAAGAAATTTTAACTGTTTCTTAAACTGTTTCTTTCCCGATTTCCTATTCTTGCATCTCAGTTTGTAGGTAATTCTCTTATTAATAGTACAAGAAAATCTTGGAAAGTCCTGGAAAACTTTCTTGCAAAAGAACAGGATGGCAGTGGTGGCTCTGTAAAATAAATTACATCATTGACATCTCAAGTATTCCATATTTGCTTAGTTTAGGATTTATTTGCTATATATATTTTATTACCTTTGGATTGCACCAATGAATATGAAGTTCAATAGCCAGAGACTATATTTGTATCGTTTAAATAAATTAGCTTGTTAGGGTCTCTGGACTTTCAGTTCCATGTAAAAAGAAGGAATGAGTCCTTCATCTCCTCTGACCTACTGTATCACTGATCATTGATATGTGTGTCCTTCACTTTAAATTCACTTCTTTCTTTTCAGTTGTTTTATCACATACAAGTTACCAACACTTTTAGTACTACATTCTCCTTCATCTATTTTAAAGAAATTATTTTCTTTCTTAGGGTTTATTCTGCTGTTTAAACTGCTTAACCGGGTCTTATTTCACTCACTTGTGACTCATAAATATGCTTAAGAATCTCACTAAAGTTATCAAAAAACTATCTCCCAAAGAAACTTTTTTTTTTCCATCAGATCAGGATGCTGCTTAGTTTGTAACTTTAATATACACTCAAAAACATTTTCTGTGAAACTGAGAATTAAAGTAGTTAAGGAAAAGCTCCAGCAAGAAAAGAAACTATTATTACCGTTACCACTGTCATTATTTTTACTATTATTATTTTTATCATCATCTTCATAATAATTTTCATCAATGTCATATCTCAGTTTTCACACTGGAAGTTGATCATGATACCAAAGGAATAAGTGAAGCAAGACTCTGCAATATTCTTATTTTTGGGTCAATACCTTCTCAGAAAAACTTTTTTAAAGCACAAGATATGTTTATTGAACTGTATCTCAGTATGAGTCAAAAGAGAGTAGCATGAAAATATTTTGTTTTGTTGTTATACATAACTGCATCTGGCTGAGATGGAGTTAATTTTCCCCATAATCGCCCTGATGATAGTGCTGTGCTTTGTATTGGTAGCTAGAAAAGGTGTTGATAACACACCAGTGTTTTGTCTACTGCTGAGCAGTGCCCACACAGCATCAAGGCTGTCTCTCCAACATTCTGCCTGCCTCACCTAGTAGGCTAAGGGTGAGCAAGATCTTGAGAGGGGACATAGCCAGGACAGTTGACCCACACTGGCCAAAGGGATATTCCATACCATATGATGTCTGCTCAGCAATAAAAGGTAAGAGAAAGGAGGGAGGGGGGTAGCATTCGTTGCTATGATGTTTTTCTTCTGGAACAACCGCGACACATATTGAAGCCCTACTTCTGGGGAAGTGGCTAGACGTTGCCTGCTGATGGGAGAGAGAATAAATTTTTTGTTTTCCTTTGCTTCCACACGTGGCCTTTGCTTTTTTTTTATTAAACTGTCTTTATCTTGACCCATGAGGTTTTTTCCATGTCATTTTCTCCCCCTCCCTTCTCCTGCTGAGGAGGGCAGTGATAGAGCAGCTTTGTGAACACCTGGAATCCAGCCAAGGTCAACCCACCACAGTATCTCAGGAAATGTAGCTGTTAATTTATGAGCAAAAATTTTAGTGCCATCAGCACAGCAAAGGCAATACAATATGTGATTTTTCTCCATGCACTCTCATAAGCTGCCTGTTAAGTTTTAATTCCAGAATTTTTATTGTGGGTGGTGAGGTTGGAAACAAGAACTCAGTTTGATTTTTCCGAGGAAGGACAGACATGTACTTCTGACAGTTAGAAAGATCTGGGTTTAGCTTATGAATGAGTGAATTTGATATGGAAGTCAGTGATGGAAATAAACAGAGAAAAGATGGATATTATTTTACAGCAGCTATTCTTCTCCCCTCCCTCCATCTTATCATGCTTGAAAGTTAGTAGGGAGAAATTTGAATGAGTGCCAGTTCATCCTTTTCCCTCATGGCTGCCTGATCAAATCCCAGAGGGTTGGGCAAAAACATTGAGAAAGTGACAGCAGAGAAAATGAATGACAAATATAGCTGCTATTATGTCCAAAGGATAAAGTGATAAAGTAAAAAAAAAAGTAACATGTGAGAGAGAAAAAGAAAGAGTATGAAGGCAGGTGCAGCTAGGAAGAGTTGGAAAGATACAGGCATTGAAGTGGACTCATATTTAATAGTCACTGATGGTTTAGAGGTATTTGGGAGAATAAGCAGCAGGTTTCCAACTATGTTACTTAAACTAGGGATTAAAACACTTTACCAGAGCAGCTAATCTTTGTGAGGCAGTTAGGTAGCTACTCTATGTAGACAGGGTAGATACTCTACCCACTGCAGCAGTGGGCTGCAGTGTCAGTGAGACTTATTAGTCATCATAGTTTCTACAGGAGATTTAGCTGTGACAACAGGTAGATGGATTAGACTGTACAGTCTGTGTTGTTACTTCTACACTGCTTTCAGTATTTGGGCTAGCATGTATGAGTAGCTCAGCTATGTGTGTAATTCACTGGAGCCTGAAGTGGAGAGACCTTGAGTGTACATGCAGGGCACAATGACAATGGGTCAATTCAAAACATATGGACAACTGAGAAAAGACAAACTTCTCTTAATATACTTGCACAGCCTGTGGCAATTGTTCAGTGCAATTAGAGCAGTATGCATAGGAGAATAAATAAACATTTTCATAATAGTGAGAACTTTGCTATGATGCCCTACACTTACATGAATCTTTCACAATTTTATTATGAAAAATGTGAGTAGTTTGCACAGCTCCTTAATATAGAAGCTGTTAGTAACATGAATCAGCTAAGAACAGTGTATGTGTAAACACATTCTTCCTTTTCTCTGTTGAAAGCCCGAGATTGCATGGTCCTATCACTACCTAAATGAAGACAGGTGCTCTGAAAATGTCTTTCTAGGCCACATACTCTTGATGAGACCCTTGGTGTATGGGGTTTTCGAGTGCAAAATTCTAGAAATGCAGAAGAAAAATTGTGATGCAATTAAACTTGTTAGAGGCCTAGGAAAGAGATAAAGACTTTAATATATAAAAATCATAATCCCAGGGCAAGACAGAAGTATCTTACTCAAGACTTCTGCAAGAAAGAATTGTAAATTTGTATCTTTCTTATACTCCTGTTTTAAAAGATAGGACTTTACATAATTATAATTTGAGAAGCACACTCTGACCTGCAGAGGTGATTCATTTCAGCAATGGGCAATTACTTTAGTAGTAATTCCTTACCTTTTTCACTCTGGATTCTGGGTATTATGAAAATAAGCTGCTGTGGCTGAGATGTTAAGGTAATTTAGACATCCACAGTAAACCTAACACATCTGAGACACTTCTGTTGTACTGTTTTCAGACCTGACGGTGTTTGAATATCTGAATTTTCATCTTTGATTTGTCTTGTTTTACCTCACATAGTAATCTGGAATGCCCAGGTTTCTGCTACTACTGGATTACAGAGAAACACTAAGTCATGTCTTCATACATAACAATTATTTTTCTGAGTATTACTGAAGTACTAAGCAACCTGTGTGTATAAAATACAACTCAGTTGTGGAATCCTAAAAGAAAAGTACCACTATGCAGCACTCAGTAGAAGATTGCTTAGAAACCCAATCATTAGCAAAGCTATTCAGATGATGGTATTTGGTAAACACAGGTTTTTCTAGATATTTCTGAGCTAAAATTTATGCTCCCATATCTCCTCATCCTTCATCTATTTGCTTTTATTGAAATCTACTTTGAAAGGTTCAGACTCAAAAAAACTCTTGTACAATGGTAGCTTAGGACCTCTCTGTGATTATTTATTTATTTATTTATTTGTCTTGATAAATCTGAAAGATTAGTTTAAAAACCTCCTAAAGCTAATCAAATAAAACTACAGTAGCTATTACTTAAATGCAGCCACTGTGAACTAGATCACTGAATGCCAGGTAATAATAAGGTGTTAACAGTTTATTCATGCTAAGCCCCATCCATGTCCCACAGAGTTAATGAAGCAGAGACCAACTTTAAATCATTCTTGTTTTCATCTGTTGTTAGAAAATATTATAATTTCTAAAATGAATGCATATTAATAATGAAGATTCATGCAGTAGAGTTATATGAGATTAAAATTCCTGGCATGATTTCATTTTAAAGATGGCATTCATAGCACATCCTAGTTCTTCAATAAATACCAAATAGGTTATGAATATTTTGGGAAAATCAGCCGTCATCACCCAATCAGAGAAGCCGACAACTCAAATTTAATTTAGTTAGTTGAGAGCTAATAATGAAGTAGTGGTGTCATTCTATTGAATTCTGATATAACACTTGACATGAAGCACTGGCACCACCTGTGAAATCTCTGACTTGTCATTTGAAAAGTCAAATGAGTAATTCAACACTTGTTTATTTTTTTTTTTTTCTTCCTAGTACGAAACCAGTTTTAAAAAGGAAAGGCTATCATCTTTTCTTGGTTGCTGATAGTTTGTATGTAGATCTTAATAAATTTTAATTAGTATTCAATAAGTTAATTATATATTTTCTGAAGTCATTACTTGTAGCTATGTTTCAAGATTTATATTTTCATTTGGTTGGAAAACTCTTAAGAGCAATGCAGAATTCCAACAGGCAAAACCTATCTTCTGTGTACCACTTGCTGCAAGGAAATCAGGGAAGCTAGAAAGAGTAGCTTAGTCCTTCGATAAGATTATTGCTTATATTTTACAAGAAGAATGCACATGTAAAAAAGCAAGCTAAGCAACATTTTCACATATCACATACATATATATAAACAAAAAAAACACTTAAAAGGGCACGTAAATTGACAAAAAAAAAGACATTACTTTTCAGACCCATCCAGTTTGTGTATTATCAAATACAGCCTTGACTGATTTACAGGTTTAGGAAGAGTTTGTGAAACATCACTATGGAAAAAGAATATTGTATTTTAACCTCTTTTTCAATAAACCTTGAAACAAGGTTTTCCTTGTTTCTTTTCAAGAAAGGGAAATCTTTTCCCCTTTCCCTTTTCAAATCTTTTGTATTTCTCCTGACCAAAAAAAAAAGTAGTTAAAAATGAAGAAATATTAGAGTGAATCAATTTGAAATTATATTCAGAAGTGAAGTAATGGTAACCTTTGTATTCTAGACCTGAATGCTCTGTTTCTCTTATCTACCACAGGTCAGAAAGCCATGGAAAGAAGAATGTGGAACATACCCAAATATTTTCATAAGGAATTATTTATCATATGTTTGCTTGTATTAGAAATTATTTATATTGTTATTTAACTCATGGTTATTTTTTTCAGTAACTGGTTGTAGCATTGAAGTTAGGCCACTAGTATATCATCAGATCTCACCAGGGAAGCATTCTCATTGAAATGAATTCAAATTCATTCAAGATGAGAGTGAGAAGCAGCAAAAAGTCATGCTTTATGGTATTACTGTGGGGAAGGAGAACAACAGGACTCTGAAACTCTCATATCAGAAATTTGGCAATGTCTTACTGCTGGCAATATATACACAAAACCTGCAGTCAAGGTGTAAACGTCTTTGCAATGACAGTGCTTAAAATGTTAAAGTAAAATGTAAAAAAGTAAGAATTAGGTAGAGGAAGAACAAAGGCATACAAATCAGACTCAGTATATTTTAAAGCATTTAAAAAAAAAAAAAATCTCTTTTTGCCAGCAATCACCTGATTTTTTTAAGGACAAAAGCAACATTCCCCCTAAAAAAAAGACACCTTTAATACATTCAGTATGTTTTAGTGAGATGGTCAAATTCAAACTTCTGCATGGAGTTGACTGACAAGGAATCAGTGGGTGGAACTTCATTGACATGTTGCAGCAGGTTTTTGATTTATAGGAGAAATATCTCATCCAGTGATAAAATTTTTGTCTTCCTAATTCAATAAATTAAGAGAAAATTAAAATACTTACTTGTTTACAGATTATCACCATCAAATAGTAGCACTAAATGTATGGTACTCAGTATTACTTCAATATTCAGTTGGTCACAAGGCTGTAAAATGTCAGTAATTAACCAGCTTAGGACTCATTTATTTATAGCATATAATGAATGAAAAAACATTTACAATTGCAATTGATTCTACAGCTGCCTCACAGGACTGCTGGGTTTTGACTCTTCCAACAAGAAGTTGGATGGCACTTCCCCTCAGGGCTGAAGATGATACCTTTCCTTGAGAACAAAATGCACTGAATTCACACTTGCCCTTCTATTTTTATCTTGGAGACTGAGAAATCTGACATCTCACTGCCATTATCTGTGCAGCAGAACTTGAATCAGATTTTTCAAAAACAAATGATTAATGTATAAGAGTTTGCAATTCAATACTATTTTTTTTTCTGCAGAAGCATCTTGAATCCTGTTTTCAGCAACTGATTTAACATATAAATTGGCCAAACTTGGCAAAAGTCAAGAATATTTAACAGGATACAGATGGTACAGCAGAAAGCAATATCCAGAGATTTGGGTGACTTGAGTGCTCTTTAGCCCTCTACCAGCTGCTTTGGCTCAAGTGTGAATAAAGACCTTTTAAGAATCAATAACTGTATCTTATGTTGTGCCTAAGCGTTGCCCACCCAACCAAACTGACACCAAAACCAAAAGCAACCATATGGTTTTGAGTATATTAATGAATAGGGCATTACAGCTTGATACTCAAGATTAAATATGTTAATTTAATATCATCAATTGCTTGCACGTTACTAATTTCCATTGGCTATCTAATACAAAGAAATGTATTTCTCTCCAGGTTTTCAATTTTAATGGTAACAGACAGCTTTTTTGATGGTAAGACAGGCAGCAAATGCCTTAGTCTAGAGGAAAACAGAAAAGACACTAATTTTCTTTCTTTACAAACCATAATAAAATCATAGTCAATAGATTTTTGTTATTGGAATCATAAAACAACACTAGCTGCAGTTAACAATTAAGTCCTTTGGGGCTGTAAGTGCTCTATATGGTGTTTTCAGCTTGTAATGAATGATTACTAATTACAAGGCTCAGATTATATTGCAGGCATTTAAGTGCTGGTATCCCAATGTAACATAGCAGAGAACCTTGAGCAATGTCTTCTTTCTTTTTCCAGCAGCCTGCATTTGAAAAATTGATCTTCAAGCTCCTAATAAACGCTAAAACATAAGTGATGGAGCGGATTCCAATTGTAAATGGATTCCTAGGGCATTAGATACTGGAGGCAATATCCTAACAATACTCTATGCTTTCCTTTAGCATTGACTTATTATTGTACTCAGGGAGGTGTGTGGTTGTGTATATCAAGAGCAGTATTACTGCCACAGTTCAGACTATACAGAGCTGCTGAATCTTGTTTAACAAAAAAAAAAAAAAGAGAGAAAAAAAATTATACCAGACGATTCTACCCCATCACAACAGTACTGACAATCATGATCAATCAATCAAACAAACAAAACCTTGTTTGTTCAACCATATATATGTGTTAATTAAATTAAATTGTACATTTAATACCTTAGTGTAAGACTGTTTAAATTTGTATAAGATTTAGTATTCTACAAAGATGTCACATTCAAAATTGAAATTCACATTGAACTCAAAGGAGTACTCTATCTTTTTGTCTAGTACCTGGGAGAGGAAACTGTGCTGGCATCTTTTTGTTATCTTTCTTTTTACTGTTCTATTCTATTATCATTCCTTCTTCTACCTTTGTTTCTTTTGAAATTATCTATAGTGTCTTATCTTCTACCTACTCTTACAGAATACTTTCCCTAAGGTCTCTTGTTATTCATTTGTCCTGCTTCTTTCTTCAACCAGTCCCCCTCTGTATTTGCAGAAACCCTTATTCCCTTCTTCACCCACAGTCTCTATTCTGTTAAAACAATCTTTATTTATGTTATAGCAGCACACTGAGCTCTAGAGAACACTTAATTACATGGCACGCTGCTGGATAACTCTTTTTAGAGTTTAAAAGATATATCCATGTGCTAGGGATGTACTGTAGGAAGTTAGCCCTTCAGGGAGGCACAGATGCTTCTGGCTAATTACTCACATGCCCTGAAATCAGTTAGATTTCCCCTGGCTTCTTCATACATCTCTGATGCCTAACAGTTGGATAACTAGTTCCCTAATCTTGGAAAACAGAGGTCATTCAACTTCCATGAAGATAGTTTACTTTCAGTTCCTCTGGAAATGGAGGCGACTTCACTTCTAAATGTGGTCAAAAGAAAATTGTGACCATTTCAGCAGTATTAGGAGTCAACCTTACTGGATATAATGAGAGTTCTAGACTTTACCTATAGAGGATGTTTCAAACTTATTTCAAAGTATCAGGAAGATCATAGGAATTCAAGCCAAACAAAAGAATGAGGTTATCATAACATGGTCAAATTATAAGTACGGGTTATGAAATAACATTAAGGCTGCATTCCTGTATTGATCAGACCTCCTTATGAAGTACTGAAATAAAGACTTGACTTAGAAGACTTTCTGAGCAGTTTTTCTCTGGCACATATCAGAAAACATTTGTTGGGAAGTGGAATAAGGACTTACAACTTCAGAATCATATATTACTTCTAGTTTTGAAAGTTCAGGTGTGGAGTGAAACCCCTTGTATAAATTGAGAGATGAGTTACAAAAGTTCACATGTGTTTTTCCTGGTTTTTTTTTAAGTTGTTGCTTTGTTTTTTGAAATTTTTTAATGTAAATTTGTTTTAAACTGACTAATGATTTTGAATTAATATCAATGTAGTGAGAATGCAGACATGAGGGACCCCATGGATGATGGTCTGGTTGTTGAGTATCTGCTGCCTGACTTGTGTTTGTCACAGTATCTTCACATTTACTTTGCTGGAGAGACAGGAATGGGAATGGGAACTTGCAAGACAATGGAAAAGGAACTAGTAGTCTGTTTTCTATATTCTGTATTCACTGTCACTGTCAGCGCTGCTAGTATCTCCCTCCGAGTACACTTCTCTGTCTCTTGAAAAATCATCCTCAGGTGCTTTATGTTTTTCCAAGATAGTCTATTCTTTCCCCTTCTAATATGCCCTTGACTATCAAGGCTAGCCATATCAACCATTCTAACTTTTTACCTCTAATGTAATAGTGTAAATGTAGTAATAATTAACTTCTGAAATGAACAAGTCAGTAACAATGCTTTTCTGTATCTATACATTCACATTACAGTAAAAAATAAATAATTACCAAAGAGAAAAGAAATCTGCAAATATTAATATGTTAATTTAAATGATTGAACACAGAGGAAAACCTTGCTGTTAGCTACCTAGAGGTAAATTAAATAATTGAAAGATGTGACTACACAGTTTGATTTGGAGGGTATGATATTTGGTCCATAAGCTACTAGGCCTTTCTCAGTTATAGAAAGTTGCAAGTGAAATTTCACCAAAGTTGTAGTGTGGGTAGGAAGAGATCTTTAGAAGTCACCAACCCCAGCCCCTCTCAAAGCAGGTCCAATTAGAGCAGCTGGCTTAGGGCTGTGTTCAGTGCAGCTCTCAGTATCTCCAAGGACAGTGACCCCACAGCTTCTCTGGGCACCCGTTGCCATGTTTCAGAATCACAGAATCACAGAAACACTAGGTTGGAAAGGACCTTCAAGATCATCAAGTCCAACCATTAATCCAGCGCCACCATGTCCGCTAGACCATGTCCTGAAGCGCCACATCCACACGTTTCTTGAACACTTCCAGAGATGGCGACTCCACCACCTCCCTGGGCAGCCTGTTCCAATGCCTGACCACCCTCTCAGTGAAGAAATTTTTCCTAATATCCAATCTAAACCTCCCCTGGCGCAACTTGAAGCCATTTGCTCTCATCCTATTGCTAGTTACTTGGGAGAAGAGGCCAACACCCTCGTCGCCACAACCCCCTTTCAGGTAGTTGTATAGAGCGATAAGGTCTCCTCTCAACCTCCTCTTCTCCAGACTAAACAACCCCAGTTCCCTCAGCCGCTCCTCATAAGACTTGTGCTCCAGCACAAGGTGATCTTGTGATCACCTTCACATTGATCAAGGTTACCTTACCTTCAGTCAGAATTTCCCATGTTCCAGCAAGAGTCTGTTCATTCCTCTGTACAAGCGTGAGAGGAATCTAGCTCTGTCTTCTTTACACCTCCTTATTGAATACCTTGAAGAATTAATAAGGCCCCCACAAAGCCATCTGTTCCCAGGTGAACAGATCCAGCTCCCACAGCCTCTGCTCAAAACAATCTGTGCTCCAAACTCTAACCACCCTGGTGACCTCCACAGGACTTGCACCAGTACGTCAGTGTCTACCCTATATAGAGGAGCACCAGGATGGGCACAGCATTCCAGGTCATCTCACAGGTCCCAGAACAGCAGGGCAGGATCCCTTCCTGGACTGATTAGCTGAAACCTTTTTTGCGTAGGCCAAAAAGCATGGTCTACTTTGTTGCCCTGGGGCACTGCTGCCTCATAGCTAACCTGGTGTCACTGAGGGTCCAGACCCTTTTCTGCAGAGCTGCTTCTGACCAGCCAACACCACGCTGTCGTACTGCAAGCCTTTGCCCATCCCAGGAGCCAGGCTTTGCATTCAATTTTGGTGAACATCATAAAGTTCCTGTTTGCCCACTCCTCCATCCTGTCTCTGCAATCCTACCCACCTGCGTATTGACCGTTTTTTCCAACTTGGTATCAAACGAATTTGCAGAGAACACCTTACACTCTATCACCCTGGTCACCAGCTAAGATGTTTAGCATTATTAGCCCTAATATCAACCCCATGTTAACATCATTTGTGAAACTTGCAACCAGGTGGGCTGATTGCACTAATCGCAACCCTTTGCACCCATCCAAGAGTCCACTTTTCCCACTACTGTCCACTTGTCCGTATCTCACCAGTTTGGCTATAACTTTAAAGAAAATCCAAAGTTACAAGATTTGTAGTACTTTTAACCTCAATTTAACCACAGTCACTTCTTTTATGACAAAATTGAAAGTGTAAACCTGCTTACATATTTAAATATGTATTTAAACAAAATAAATACATGATAAAATTCATATAAACATAAAACTAGTGGTTATAAAAACAAAACCTTCATAAGTAGATAAGTGTTGTAAAATGTCAATGAATTTCTTTTTCAGACAGATACGTAAATTATATTTTTATATAAACTGGCTTCAGAGTATAAGTATTAACATTTTTCAGAAAATGAGATGAAAAACATGCCATTTTAGTCCCAGCTTGACAATTTACAAAGGTTAGTTAAAAATGACTAAACAGTTAAGCAAAACAGAATAATTGAATAACTAAGGCTGGAAGGGACCTCAGGAGATCTCTAATCCAAACCTCTACCCAAAACAGAGTCAGCTTGAAAATCTGCTGCATGAAAATGCATGAAAATCCATGGGTGTATATTGCAAAACCTGTTAGGGCCCTTCCTCCAATATTTCATTTTCTGCATGGTGATTTTTTTCCTTAGGTCCAGCATGAGTGTCTTGTGTTTCAGCTTGTACCGTCTGCCTCTCTCCTGCCATGCACCACTGCTCCTATGCAACATATTAAAAAAGCACTTGTATTTCACAATAAGTGCCTTAATCTAAAACATCTAAGCCACATTTTAAAACTCTTAACTGAAGACACAGAATGGACTTAATGTCATTCCATCCCAGCTGAAAACCCATTACTAAACCTTCTTTGTAGAAGCTTTGTAGAAGCTCTTCTTCGTACCTGCAATTTCTTGGAGCCTGCTTTTGTGTTAGTGCATGTCCAACATTCACAAAGCTGTGGGTGAAAGGGGGTCTTTATGATGCCTCACAACACTCTGCCCAGGACAGAGTCAGGCAATAGAAACACCAGAAAAATCCAGTGACTTTTTGGATCACAACTGTTGTCATTAACAGTTGCTGGTGAACTTCTTAGCCCTGGATTTCCTAGTAAAAATGAGGTCATTTTAGAGTGGTGTTGATAACAGTTCATTCATATTGACACCACATGTTGAATATTATCAATGCATCTGTGGCTGCCAACAGCTACAAAATGTGCTTCTAAAAAGCTAAGAAAATACTTTTCTGATTTCTTTACATCATTCATTATATACTGAAAACATCTCATTACTATCTTTATTTTCTCCTTTTCAAATCAATCAGAATTCACTTAAAGGAACATTTCTTTAATTTCCTCTCTTCCCTGTTCTTTTCTCTGTAACTTCTGATCTTATTTGAAATATCATCTCATCTATAGTCTTTATCTCTCTTTTTTTTTTTTTAAACTTAACTTCTCTCTCTCTGCTTCTCAGTTGTGTTCTGCTTGATCTGACCTCATTTATTCTGGGCTCTTCTCCCTGTTACCACCAATGATATTAGTAAAATCAATTTATGAAAACCTTTTTTTCAGTTAGAGAAAAGCTTTCTGTAATTGTTCCCTTCCCTTAATCTCCTAATATTCTTTAGTAACCAAATAATTTTATATTTTGCTTTTCTTACTGTCTTTCAAAACAGGGTGAAAATCGTAGCCAGAGACCTTTGTGATAAGGCGATATAAACCGTCGTTGCCATTGACTAACATAGTTCTGCAGAATAAAAGCCTGGTTTGGGTTTGACTTTTTTTTCCTGCTCACATCTAACTCACACTTTCCCCTTTTAACAGTGGCTATCACTGGGGACATCCCCAGTGGATTATCTTAAGACAACAGAAAGAAAATTTTAGGGCTTTCCTAGTACTACTACTTTTTAATAAATTGCCACTTTTTTTTCAGATTAGGATCAAAAATACAAAAGAACAAGCACATGCTAAAGGATACTTAAAAGTTCCGGCTTAATCATTATGAAACTTCCTTCATCGACCCTACCCAGTGCCATTTCTGAAATTAATAGACAGGTCAGCTGCATTTTTTTTTAAATGTTTATTCAAGAGGTGCAAAGCTGTGATGACCAGATCACCTGTACTTTCTTACAGTAAAAACAAAAATGCAGCTTGACAGATGTGTGCAGGTTTGTGCAACATAGAAGGAAACTGAATATTCACAATTTACTAGAAGAAAACAATAATTACAAAAAATTAAACTAGTCAACTGCAGACTTTCAGGAGATCATTGTGTTCAGAAATACTTTAACAAATGGATACAACAATTAAATACATATGGTGGTTAAAACTATTGGTATTCACCACATATTGTGACATTAGTATCGTATTAGATATGCTAATTTGGTATAATTAACCTTTTGTAATTGCTTTAAAGACCCTGTCTAACCAGGCAGAATATTACTTCATTGAAGGAATAACTGATGAAACATAAAACTAGAGGTAAGTCTTTAAGACACCAATTACACTGCCTGTATACAATACATATTTTCCTGGCAGCATTTATGTCACTTTTTGTTAATATATATATATTTTTATGTATCTTTTGTGAAGACTTCCTAAAGGAACTCTGATTTCTGAATAATTTGTGATGTATTTTTTGTTCCTCCATAGAATTTCAGTAATGCAAAACCATTACTCAAAGTTAAATGTTTGTTTTTCATTCTTCTCCTCTCAATTAAAGCTAAGATATGCAACTGAATACTTTCATGGGGCCGGACAAGGGGGATGAAAGATGGTAAAAACAGTGCAGTTTACAATTGTGTATTCAAATTAAGGAAACCATTTGCAAATTTTGTGTTTCATTGCCAAACATATGCTGATACAGATAAAAAGAGCTAGCACAGACATTTTCCCAGTAACAGGTTCTGGAGAAACTGACCAAGTGGCGAAGTGTTAGAGATCAATCACTTGAGAAGAATAAAACTGCTGCGTGCTAGTATGAACCTGGAATGGTATACACTACATTGATCGGATTGCAATAAAAATTTACTCTGCTTAACTAAAAAGGAAACACAGTTATTGAAGAAAGGTAGTGTGGGTTAGCTTGTGCTTTTCCATAGTACATTAGAATCTAACTGGTAACTAGGTTCTTAATAAGTTGAGAGCCAGACCTCTAATCTGTAGTAAAACCTTCCACATTTCATTTGGTATTGCCTGAATTGGTTATTAATTTACTAAGTACATAATCCTTTAGTTCTACCTATGGACATTTCATCTAAAGAAGTGATTACGACTATTTCATTGCTGTATGACTGACATCAGAAATGAAAAAAAAATCCACAAGAAATATCCTGACTGGAAGCAGAGACTTAACTTTGGAGGCGGGGAGAGTTCCCTTAGTTTTTAAGAACCTGCCATCTTCATACCTGTCCTTTGCAAATATCTATGTTTGCAAAGCCAGAAGACTAATGCCTATGTTCTTTAAGAAAAAGTAAAAGACATGCAGCATTAGCACCAATCACATTTCTTATTTATTACTTAAATTGTTTTATAGATTTATAAGAAATATGTTGTCACCTTGTGGCTGAGGCCCTGCTGAGCTAGTCACTACACAAACATATGGGGAAGTATCAATTCTGAATCTTGAACACTAATAAACATATTCAAACAAATTAATGCAAAAATGCAACATTAAAGCAAGGAAAATAATTTTGAGGTTTGTTGTTTTGTTGCTGTTTATTTTAAGACATATGTTTTTTAATATAGAAAATATTTTGCGGAAAAGTGGTGGCATTTTTCTTGGAAGTAGCTTTCCAAGTAACTTTTCTGTTAAAAATTTCATATGACTCTTCAGTTTCACCTGAAATTATTTGCAACATAAAATATGACAAAAAATCAAGCCCACCTGATGAACTGAAATAGCCAGTCTTCCCTCTAGAGTCTAACTGAACCTTGAACTGAAGTTCCACAAAAATTAAGCTAAAGCATATATTTCCATGAAACTTTTAACATGGAGATCTAAGTTATTCTAAAGTGGAAGGACAAGAATACGCTGAAAAATGGAAAAGTAGCATTCATAATGCATTTTGAATTCTGAGAAACTTAAACTTATCTGACCCTCTTTTAAAACTTTTTTTAGACTCTATTGACATTGCTGGGTTTATATTTACAAGAAAATAGAGATGAGTGTGCACCAACAAATCTGTTCTTTACCTCTTCATTTGCTAGTGGATAATCCAAATTAGAAAACAGAAGAAAGGTGTGATTCAGATGACTGTTCACTTACCTCACACAACAAAAAAAGATAGGATGAATCTTTTTCTGAACCATTAAAGTCTTATTTTCAACAATAAGTTGCTCGTCTTAGTCCTGCTGACTATGTCCACCCACACTTCAATGAAAAATGGCAAAAATAGTTGTACAAACCACCTGTTCCTACAAATATGCAGCTGCCTTGCAGGGTGATTAAGAATAAGATTATAGTATAGAACACTTACACAGAAAAATACTTCCATAGGAGTAAGCCTGGGCATGAGGACTACTGTATATTCCAGTCAAGTTTACAGGTTCCGGGTCTGTGAAAAACCAGTACAGAGTTACCCTTAGATTTTTAATGCTGACACCCTGGAGGAGAATCAGAAATTTAAAAAATTTAACTGAAACAGAACATTCCATTGTATTTCAAAAGTCATGGCAATCAGGTGAATTCCCAGTGACTGGAAAAAGAGAAACATCACACTCATTTTTAAAAAGGGTAAAAAGGGGGACCTTGGAAACTACTGATCTGTCAACCTTTCCTCCATGGAGGTGGAACAGATATATCTTGGAACAAATATAACATATCATGGAACAGATCCTCCAGGAAGCATGCCAAGACACGTTGAAGACAGGGAGGTGACGAGAAACAGCCAACATGGCTTCATCAAGGGCAAATCATGCATAACTAATCTGTTGGTCTTGTATGATGGAACGGAGTTGGTAGATAAGGAAAAAGCTTCTGTTATCATCTATGTGGACTTCTGTAAGGTCTTTGACATGGTCCCACACACATTCTAGTTACTAAATTGGAGAGATATGGATTTGATGGATGGATTGTTAGATTGATAAAGAATTGTCTGGATGGTCACATCCAATGACTTGCAGTAAATGACTCACTGCAAAAACGGACATCAGTAACTAGTGGTGTCCCTCAGGGATCTGTACCATTCAATATCCTTATTAATGTCATAGCAATGAGATTTTTTCCATCTTCAACAAGTTTATGTATGACACCAATCTGAGGTGCCATAGATACACTAGAGGGAAGGGATGCCATCCAGAGGGACCTTGACATGCTTGAGAAGTGGGTCAACTGCATAATGTTCAGGGTCCTGCACTTTGATCACAACAACCCCATGAAATGCTACAGGCTTGGGGAAGAGTTGCTGGAGAGCTGTCCAGCGGAAAGGGACCTGGGGGTGTTGTTTGACAGCTGGCTGAACATGAGCTAGCAGCGTGCCCAGGTGGCCAAGAAGGCCAACAGCATCCTGTTGGATACAACGTCCTTCTTGTAGTGCGGGGCCCAAAACTGAACACAGTATTCAAAGTGTAGCCTCACCAGTGTTGAGTAGAGGGGCACAATCACTTCCCTAGTCCTGCTGGCCACACTATTTCTAATACAGGCCAGGATGTTGTTGGCCTTCTTGGCCACCTGGGCACACTGCTGGCTCATATTTAGCTGATTGTCAACCAATAAGAGAATTTCCCCCCGAGGACCCCCCTGGCAAGCCTGTAGCATTGCATGGGGTTGCTGTAATCGAAGTGCAGGACCTGGCACTTGGCCATATTAAACCTCATACAACTGACTTCCTCCCATTGATCCAGCCTGGCCAGATCCCTTTGCAGAACCCTCCTGCCCTCGAGCAGACCAACACTCCCACC
>NW_010536827.1:0-1549 GCF_000687285.1 Phaethon lepturus | reverse complement strand
GATTCTCCTTGGCTCTCTTCTTCTTGTTAATGTATTTCTAAAACCATTGTTTGTTCCTTATGATGGTGACCAGATTGAGTTCTAGCTGGGCTTTTACCTAGCTAATTTTCTCTCTGCATGGCCTAACAAGATCCTTGTACTCTTCTTGAGTTGCCTACCCCTTCTTCCAAAGGTCATAAACTCTCCTTTTTTCCTGAGTCGCAGCAAAAGCTCCCTATTCAGCCAGGCTGTTCATCTTTCCCACTAGCTTGTGTTAGAGCACATGGGGACTGCCTGCTCCTGTGCCTTTAAGATTTCTTTCCTGAAGAATGTCCAGGCTTTCTGGACCCCTTTGCCCTTCAGGATGGTCTCCCAAGGGACTTTCTCCACCAATGGCCTGAACAAGCCAAAGTCTAAGTCCATGGTAGCAGTTTTGCTGACCCCTCTCCTTACTTCCCTCACAATTGAGAATTCTATCATGTCGTGGTCGCTAAGCCCAAGCCGGCCTCTGACCATCACATCTCCCACCAGTCCTTCTCTGTTTGTAAACAGCAGGTCAAGCAAGACACCTTCCCTGGTGGGCTCACTCACCAGCTGTGTCAGGAAGTTATCTTCCACACACTCCAGGAACTTCCTACACTGTTTCCTCTCTTCTGTGTTATACTTCCAGCAGATGTCCAGTAAGTAGAAGTCTTCACAAGAACACGGGCCAGCTATTGTGAGACTTCTGCCAGTTGCTTGTAGAATGCTTCATCTGCCTCTTCGTCCTGGTTAGGTGGTCTATAACAGACTCCCAGCAGGATATCTGTCTCGTTTGCTTTCCCCCTCATCCTTACATATAAGCACTTGGCCATCACAGTCATTGACTTCTATACAATCAAAACATTCCCTAACATATGGAGCCACCCCACCGCATCTCCTTCCTTGCCTATCCCTTCTGAAGCTCTTATAGCCATCCATTGCAGCACTCCAGTCATGAGCGTCATACCACCATGTTTCTGTGATGGCAACTAAGTCATAGCTGTCCTGCTGCACAACGGCTTCCAGCTCCTCCCGTTTGCTCCCCATGCTGTGTGCATTGGTGTAGATGCACTTGAGCTGGGGTATCGATTTCTGCCCAACATCGGCACACCACCCCTAAGCTCCTCTCTAGTGAGCCTCATTTTATCCCCTTCCCCCTTCAAATCTAGTTTAAAGCCCTCTCAGTGAGGTCCAACAACTCATAAGCAAGAATCCTTTTCCCCCTTGGAGATAGCTGAACTCCATCTGCTGCCAGCAGGCCCAGTACAATGTAAACTGCCCCATGGTCAAAAATCCCAAAAATCCCACCAATGGCCCCAGCCCCTGAGCCATGTGTTAACCAGGTGTGTTTTCCTGTTCCTTTCAGTGTTCCCTCCTGCTGCTGAAGGGATTGATGAAAACACTATCTGCTCCATCAACCTGTTGCCCAAGAGTTCTGAAGTCTCTTTTAATCGCTTTTAGAGTTCTTAGCACAACCTTGTCGTTGCCAACCTGCATGACCAACAGCGGGCAGCAGTTGGTGGGCCGAACCAGACCAGGGAGTTTCCTG